>NC_051053.1:21131182-21431182 GCF_904848185.1 Acanthopagrus latus | reverse complement strand
CATGTTTTCATTTTTTGCCTCTTTTCATCATTCCTCACTCTCCCTTTTCTCCGTCCATGTGGTTGCATGCGTGAATCTAATTGGTGGAGAGTTGGCTGGAAGGCCGGCATAACAAAACAGGAAGCCGGCACTTATCTGCCGGGGATGGGGGATGACGACGCGGCAGACAAGTCCAAGATCTACGCTGGATTTCTCATATTCGAATGAAGTTTATCTTTGCTCGATTATAAATCAAAAAAGGCACGAAAACAGTCTTTGTGCAGGAGTGAGACTGAGGCAGAAGCAGGATGGGAGCGTAAGGTCGAGAGGATGTTTGGAGTTTACACTGTCAGTTTACTGCTTTGTGTATTTTCCCCTGGTGATGACACGTAGCTCTTCTGATGTGTATCCTCCAGAGCACAGCTGAGTCTAATGTGATGATGTGAATTACCAAACAATGCAAGTTGACTGTATTCACAATAGCATCTGTCTTGTGACACTTTCCCCCCTTTTTACCGCAACAACAACACTCCGAAGTTACTCATAACTTGGACAACAACAGGTTTAGTGTTAAATTAAAACTATATACATCAGCATAGGGTTAGATTAACTCAATACAGTTTCCTAGAGTCAACACAGCACATTTTCGATTGTTCATGAGTTTCAGTGACGTTTGATTTGTTGGCTTCCTCACTCTGAAATGGGTGCCCAAAGTTTTTCCATCGGAGGACGGCTGGCCAGAAGAAAAAAACTACTTTATTGTTAAATGGCAAAATGGTACTACAGTAGGTTCCCAAGTTTTAAAGTTGACAGATCGTTACAAGATGACAAGATCTCACACACGAGACACGACGGCGGAATGATACGGTCTAAGTTTGTGTGCAAGTTGTTTGTGCGCTAATTTGAAGTGAAATAAAAGGGAAGTAAAAAAAGAAGATTATGAGCGGGAGGATGGATTATGACGTGCGGGGCAGCGAGGATTATGTTTGTTCCAAAAAACGTGAAACTTCCTGCTCGTGCTGTAGCTCAAGAACACGGTTACAAATCCCGAAAAGCTTGTGTGTATGTATCCTGATAGAAACTATAGATCTATCACTACACCCTGTCAATACAAATAGATACATGACAAGATCGTGTTCAGAGAAGAACTGCAGATGACAAATGAGGAGAGACGGAGAAAAGAGAGTAATGGTGACAAAGTATTTCAATTTCGCATCTTTGGACTGATCACACATGGCGATTGCCACACATGGGAACAGGCACCGATTTGCATCAACTGTAAAATCAGGACTAAGATCCTGTTGTGCGTCACTTTACCCATCACACTCAGATAAGTAACGAGGTAACGAGGCTACGTGCTTGAAGAGCATTTTTATGGCCCCCAAAATAAATCAGCATGAAAAGTTTCCCTCTCTTCTTTTTCACTTGCACCGTTGAGCCAAGTTAAACCTTTTGCCAGGCAAACTTCGGCTCGCAGGCTGCACTGAGGGTCTGAACTTAACTCTGCTGGTTGGTTAATATTAGCGCACCTCGGCTCTGTTGAGTCAGCCGCAGGTGATGTCGAAAGACGATTAAGCAAGAATTAGGCAATCATTGCTGAGAAGGATTTATAGACTGTAACTACAACATGTGTTATCTGTTGTTTTTTTAGGCTGACTTTCGGTTTTACCTTTACCAGCCAGGCGAGTTTGGCATCTTGTTCGATACTTCTGAGGAAAACCTTGATAAATCTGAGATAAGGAAACCTGCTGATTTGGTTTGTCTTGTGCAACTACTTTGGTGGAGGGGTCTGAGAAACATCCTCAGATTAATGATTAGTCAAGTCACTTTTATTTATACAGCTCAGTATAACAAATCACAAGGACCCAGAACGGCTGATGAGAGAGAGGTAGTCAGCAGGCCGGCACATCCCTCCAGGGTCTCTGTGTTTACATCATGCACACAAACAGTGCTGGAGCAAATTAAACCCAACCTGCGCTCAACTGTTTCACCCCAGAAATGCAAATGTGAAGACCGGCTATGATTCAGAATGACAAAGAGAGCGAGGTCAGTCCATTCTGAATCTGGGGATCTGATACAGAGATGGATCTGCATATTTCTCTACTCTAAGAGCTCCGAAACAGTCTGTTTGAGGGGCTGTGCGACGGTGCTAATAGCTTCTGCATGTAGGGAGGATAACGTATGAATTATCTCAGCTAATCATCCACTGGCGGGTTTGTATATACACAGAAGGTAATCGAGGGAGCAGAGCATAAACCAAATCCGACCCAAAGCTTTTGGCCTCGAGCAAATAAAACACGCCTCACATATTGCCCTCTAGTGCAACGCTAACGTGCGCGGAAACACAATATATTTACAGCTAATGTAACACCGCCTTCCTGAAATGCCATTCTATTACACAGTGCTCCAGTAAAACAAGCTGTCTAGATGTCTATCAGGCGGAGGGACGGGGAAATTTGAGACGCCATAACCAAAACCAATAAGCCCAGTGATGATTATTCAACACCCAGCCCTGAGAGGCAGCTGTCCGGCGGCGGACGAAGCCGAACGCTCCCTGTGGCTTTGAACCTTTTAGTAGATAGACGAGGCCGGACGGAGATCTAAACTGTGCACAGATCTCAGACAAACAGTGCGGTTAACCTTCATCTTTCCAGCTTCAATGAGCCGGAATAACGGCGCTAATGTTTTACACACACGCGGCGGCGACAGGGTGCTCATCTGCTCGCTCTCGTCTGATAACCCCGTCCTGACCTCTCCATCAGGGCCTCATCTCCTCCAGAGTTCATGTCAGGGCCAATAATCATTTCACACACTGTTGCACAACACCTTGCATTGTCTCCAAGGAACAAATTGTGCCGCCAGTGACGCTCATACTTAATAAAGGCATCCACTGTGCCACACACGCACACGTGAACAAGCACACACACACGCACAGACGAGTGTATAAGTCAGCACATGTTTTAGTAATATTTGTGACTGGAGAGTTTTATGACCGTGTGTAACACGGGGCATGTAAAGGCTAAATCCAGCGAGCAGAATAATGAGGCCAACATGTAATTTGTGGGAAAACACTGCAGCCAAACTCCACTCTGTAGCACCTCATTACAGCGCAGAGCCAGCAGATGGCACCATTTTGCTTTTTATGTGTGCAGAGGTGACGAGTTCAGTGCGTTCAGTCCAGAAATCTCATTTAAAACCTCATTTAGGGTGAAAGAAAAACTGCACCGCCAGATCTGAGTAAAGCTGCACAACGACTGAACTTTCTCGCTTTCCCCTCATCAGTTTGCGAGTGAAGGTGCTCTTGGGATAAAAGTGTTGGTATGTGATATTTTAATGCACCAGCATGAACAAACTTTGTAATTACATTGCACCGATGCACTGCACTGCTTGTTAAACTAAATACTTCTCAAAATCTTTTATTCTCTCTACAATTTTTTATTGTAAATTAAAAAAAAAAAACTATATAAATATTTTATTAATTGATGATCAACTATTTATTAACTTCTATGTATTATAGACTCCTTTGTTCCATGGAGCTCCTTGACATATTGTTTAATATTTAATTGTTGTATTACTCTAATTTTATTGATTACTCATTTATTTTTACGTCTACATATTACTGTTTGTTTTAATGTGTATGCAAGGTGAGTTGTTCCCCTGGTGGGATTAATCAAGTTGTCTGAACCTTAAATTAATCTCAGGTTATTTATCAGTTTATTCATTCTGTTGTTGTTAATAACAGAACTGGTGCCGATCCACAGAGAAGCTCTTGTCATTGTTCCCCTGCAGGCTGAGATCTCTGAGGTAACTGCTCCCCCTTCTGACACAGAAAATATCACATACAGTATCTCAGTCCACAGTGTGCAGTATGTAAATAATATGATTAAAACTGTGTGCGGTTAATTTTAAAGCAATATTGTGAAATAATTGGATAAAATAGAGGTTCTAAATGACACCACTGAAAACTATCCCCCCCAAAGAAGTTAAAACACAACAGTAAAATGTTTTTACAGTCTGAAAGGGGACAAAGTCAGTACTGTTGATTTTACATCATTATGGTCCATGTGCGAGTTACTTTACAAAGATGGAGCGCAGCAACACATTTTAAAGTCTAAAACAGTGCAGCTAACAGCCGTCAGTAGAGTGATAATGAGAGAAAGTATGAAACTGCTTATTTGACGTTTGGATGTTATTCTACTTTGTGCCTTTAAAATAGAAGTTGAGAACAGAGTTCAACAAATTATATGCACCATCATTTATATATTGGGGCTGTTCAATTACAAATTGGGCCAAATTTAATCATCAGTAACATAAAGATGGTCCAGACAATCTCAGCAGCTTATTCAACCCTTTGTTGGTCAGATTTTGGTTAAACTATGTTTAAACTAACTAAATAAATGTGCACAAGACGCTCAAAGACGTTTACTTTCAACCTGATTGCCACAACAAATGTGAACCATAGACTTTCTGAAACTCGATTTCATCAGGTTACATTTTCCATGTTGCATTGCGACAACGTGCTGCTCATGGTCTGGTTAGGTTTAAGGATCCTATTTGTAGATTTTTGAGTCTCATTTCCAACTCCTCCGACGCTTTTGGTTTCCTAACTCATCAAATAGTGACGCACTGGGACAGTGGCCGACCCGTCCTTCAACCCAGAATCGTCAGTTTTTGTCTCAAAAGTCAACTTTGCTTGCAAATAGGACGTTTGAGCACATAAAAAGCTTAATTAGGGTCAGGAAAAGATAATGTTTTAGCTTAAAATACCAGTTTTTGTCACCGCAGACACAGCTTGAGTTTTCTGAGGGCTCGTTACAAACACCCAATTTTCTCGCCACAAACATGGCTGGAAGGTCGCCTTCAAACTTTCATATGTTGAAACGCTGACGATGATGTTTTTCTTGAACCCAGTCGGAGGTAGAAATATTCTCTTTTTCCCGTGATATTATAAGAGGAAAGCATGTGTTGTTGTTTTTTTTTAATAATTTGGATTAGTCATCCCTTCAGAGTATCTGGACTGAATTGTTTTTTGTGGTCCTCAAGTGCATATTTCTAAATATTTAAAACTCCCTTTTTTTAATGTTGATGTGGGGTTTGGATGAAATCCTCAAAACATTCTACCATATGTGTTCGGAAGTATGATTCAGCTTTCTGTTACGCTGTGTTCACTGGGACGAACTGGACAGAACAGTGATTCAGTTTGGGGGATTTCTCACACAAACCAAAATAGAGTTATTCCAGGAGGCACTACTGGTGGGAACTAGACATAACATTCTATACATCCATACCAACCCATCATTTCTGATTAAGGGCGTGGCCTATATTTGATCAATAACATAATGTTGACCCTAAATGGATTAATAGTGGCATGGGGATGGGAGAAAACCAGAGACACCCCCCCCCTTGAGAGTGATCTCAGTGTCCCAGAGGTCTTATCAGTTGCCCTCCTTGTCCCTTCTACTGCCCTATTTGCTGCTGACTGTCACCCAGCCAGATAGATAGCGGTCTAATAGAGCGGCCCGCTCTGTTAAGTGATTGAGCTGTAAATACAGATTGACCTGAGCTAAGACTCTCATCATCTGTAAACTCATTCAACACTCTGCGTCCTCTCCCTCGATGTCTGGGAGAGTCTGAATCATTTCCATCACTGAGCGGGGGGGCATCTCCGATCATGAGATAGAGAGAGTGAGCCACACAGCTCGTAGTGCATGATGAGTGTGTGTGTGTGTGTGTGAGGGTGCTGAAGCGTCAAACGACAGCCCCGAGATGATCTTTCCATCAGCCCCACAGAGAGCGGAGATTGTCCCAGACAGAATTTATGGAAATGGTCATAAAAACGTGAAGACCTCAGTAATGGGATATGTCGATAAAAACCCGCGTCGGCACAATCTACAGCAGTTTACTGAGGAGATGAGTGGCCCGGCTGTTAGACAACTCAAATCTAATTTTCTCAATAAAGCCCTGTAAGTCAACAACCCTAAAGGTTCCATAAATCGTGATATACGACAGATTCATCAAGGCCGTATTTACTGTTATGGCAGAGTGCCACGGCGGCATTAATCCCCTCACTACGTGCGCTCTAATGGAGGAATCAGCCATTTTTCTGATATCACCTCGTACACAAATCGACTTACTGTAGCTCTGCAATTAGTCGAGACTTTAAAGTTAATGTAATTATAATGATTAAAGGAAAAACTGCTAACTAGGGTTGACACAGTTTTTTATACAAGCATCTCAGAAAATATATCAGTATACAATATTATTATGACCCATTAAGGACTGAAAAAAGAATGCTTTGTATAATCTCCTGTCAATTTTGGTACCGTGGTGTAACTTTAAATTGATATTACTGCAGCTCTATAAGTAAGAGCATTAATTAATAGGTAATACTGGCCTTATAAGACATTTATTAACATAAATAAGCTATAGAAATGTCAATCATATCATCACCAACATGTTTATTGTTTGACATTTATAAGACAGTTTATAGACTACGTTAATTTCTTGTTTATAATAACATTACAAACACTTACTGAGTTTAACTAACTTACCTCTTATGTCATTGCTAAACCTGTACTGATCTTTGTGTTGTTGCTTTATTCAGATTATTACATAGTTTATTATGCATTTACTAGATAACTGTACTCTTTGTAGCTGCTGGGTCTAAGAAAGCAAAGGTAATTTATAAGGGCTAGGTAACATGTTAATTGATGCTAATTAGACGGAGCTTATTATAAAGTGTTTGTCTTACTGAAAGCACGAGTCTGCATTGTGATTTTTGTTAATTTGGCAATGCATAGCGACTTAATGATGAGCTCAGAAATACAAGAAACACAGAATTTAGGATTATTTAACTTGTTCAGTTCAAATAAAGAGATAATAGATGATAGAAAACAGTATATATAATAACTATAAAAAAAGGCAAATTGAAAAGCTAAGCTAAGACGATTGAGTTATTAGTAGTTTTTACCTTTAGTTTAAAAGAGTCAGAGCTTCTCTCTGATATGAGAGCGGAGATTATTCCAGCTCTGGTCACATTTGTCCTCAGGGGTCTCAATGGTTCATATGGCTCGAACATGTCAGAGATTATATTTCAGCTCTGAGCCACGAAATGATTCAGATGTAGGTGTAAGGATTGTAGAATTAGAGTGAAATGGTGAAATGTCTTAATTTTTCGCCAGGACTCTGACGGCAGCGTTGTGAAATAGTTGGAGATGCAGAAGATACATGATGATATCCAGTTAGTAATTTTCCTCAGACTCTTTTATTGTGGATCATTTTTTTTTCTTTTTTTCTCTGCTGCAGGTGTGGAATCAATAAGGTTAAACTGATGGCAGCTCATTTTAATTTCAGGGAAGGTCTAGTCATATCTTATTAAGAGCAGTTAATGACCCTCAGCTCCCCCCGCCAGATGATCCCCTGGTTCAACCTGGAGGATTTACTGGCGTGTCAGGAGAGCTGTATTTGAGTATTTAATGAAGAATTCTTAATGTGCATTGACTTCCGTAAGATCTGTCAAGTCTTTCACCTCTTCTGGACGCTCGACAGAAGTTATAAATTCAGTATTTCTGCATGTAAGTTCATTTCAGTCAGAACTCATGGGTGTCATAATGTAAGGATGTGAAATTTGGCGTCACTGCTTTGAGCTGTATTTACCTTTAATTCAGACACCAGCCCCCTCCTTCTCCTTTTTCCCCCTCTTCTGCTCCGGAGTCGGTCCTTTAACGGCTGGATGCTCCACATGGGCAGTGATGCCTGCAGAGCCACGCAGGCAGGACGGACGCCTTATGAAAGCCAGCGACTCCTCCCCCTGGGGGATGGAGAGGACCCACACCGTTTTACTAGCACAGAAGGGCAATAAGTGCGAAAGGAAAACAATTATACCCCAATCATTTCCGATTCTTTGGCAGTCACGGGGCCAAAACAGTCTGAGGATGAAGGTTACAGGGCAGCAGAGGGCAACTACCAACACTGAACGTGTTCACGAGAGACTGGACTTAAAAATGGGGATATTCTATTGACGCAGAAATAGAAATTGATGTAGAAATCTAAAACTTGCTTTATAAAGATGGCTCTAAATAAGAAAACAATAGCGAATATGTTTTTAGAATATAGTACAGAGAACAAATATGAACAAAACTTTCCATAACCAGCTTGAGTTTTGACTTTCAGAATTATCCAGCAGTGTTGGATTGCCCATAAATAGCTACAAATATATAAATGACCTCATCATTATGCATCCTGAAAGTTGGATTTTAAAAAAAAAGAAAAGTTTTTGGAGAAAATAAGTTGCATCTTTCTTTAACTTACTTCCATAACAAATGTACAAGCTAGATCAAGATCTTCACAATATGATGTGGTGGTGAAAATGAAAGTTCCTTCAGTAGCTGTTTGCAGGTTTGGGTTGTCTCACCTGCATTCAAACTGCTTCTTTAAATGGTTGAATCATCCAACTCACCACCCAAATAAAAGCAAAAGTGCCTGTGTAGCTAAAGTCAGACATGGTAAAGCTAGAATTTTTTTTTTGTGATCCGACCCTTTAAAAACAGCTTTTTTATTAAGCTTTTTGAAGTAGCAAAGATTGTGTTTATAGATGATTGACAAAGTATTTATTAACCATTTACCAACATCAGTTGCAACTTTACAAGACATAAT
The DNA here is from genome assembly GCF_904848185.1 of Acanthopagrus latus. Lineage (NCBI taxonomy): Eukaryota > Metazoa > Chordata > Actinopteri > Spariformes > Sparidae > Acanthopagrus > Acanthopagrus latus. The sequence goes on along the minus strand of NC_051053.1, from coordinate 21,422,548 downwards.
TGTAAGGTAAATTTTGGTAGGTTGTTTGCTTACAGTTAAATAACTATTAAGAAAAGTTAATTATTGTAAACATACATTTTAGGAGGTTAATAATCCCTGAAATCACCTTTAACTGCTACAGATATCCACATGTGCCGATGCATTTCTAAAAGCTGCTACAACAAACTTAAGGATTATCAAAAAAAGCATGTTGGATTCCTGTTGATTGCGCAGGTTAAAGTAAAACTCAGCTGATCCGTCACCTGAACATTTCTGGGTCTTTGTTTGATGCTCTGTGTCAGGAGTGCAGCTGCTCTGGGGAAGCGTGAGCCTGGATCAACAGTAATCCTCCTCCCATGGAGGTCACCGTCTTGTTATCGGAGGCAAAGGTTCCCTCCGCCGTTTTCAGCTCGGCTTCTATTAGCAATCTGTTAGCCGCCGCAGTCCATTGAGAGGGAGGACCGGAGCGCGCGCTCCAGGGAGCACACAAACATACAGACACACACACACACACAGACCTTGTTTGATGAAAAAGAACAATTAAGGGAGAAATGAGGGAGAATCATCAGGGGAAATGGCTGATGAAGACTTTATTGATTAGAGCAGCTTCAACGGTCCAGCTCTCACTGTAGCAATTACCAGCAGCCGGTGGGGGCCTCGTGGTGCAGGGGCCCATTTTAAGAGCACGGCGTGGAAGCATTTCTGGGACTTTATTAGACAGAACAACAGGGAAGAACATTTAGCCTGCCACAAATTTCAACAGTGAAAGGAAACAGAAAAAAGGCGCTAAACTTACCACTAAATCAAGTTTCTTTTATTATGCCTTAATAAAATTTTTACATGATCTTTAACCTGAATTTTAAGCTTTTTAATGTCATTTGATTGTAATACCTAACAGCAACAGAATTAGAAATAATAGAGGTGGGTGTGATATAATTCAGGCTGGGGTCTCCCTCTCTTTGTCTCTCTCTAACACAAACACACACACACACACACACACACACACACACACACACACGTACAAACCCCAATGATTAATTCAAATCCCCTGTGAATAAAGCAATAAAGTCTAATGGGGGCACATCTGAGTCAACATGCCCACATACCTACCGCAGAGGACCCGGCCGATCATCCGTTTGTTTGCTCAGCTAAGACAGCTCGGTATTTTCATTTAAATCAGACTGTTGTCTCTTCTCAGACCAAAGAGGCTGTTGGGCGATTGATGTGTAAGTCGACTCATTGGAGCAGTTGTTTAGATTGCAGACGCGTGCGTGCGTGGGCGGCTCGACGCTGCGTACGCTGATGGATTGTCTGTAGCTGAAATGTAAGCCGAGACGTAGTGGGAATGTCTTCATGAGGTTGCATCTCATTGAGTCACATGATAAAGTCGTCATGCACCGGGGAGGAAGCGAGTGTGCACGCGGCTCCGAACTCGTGGCTGAGATACCCGAGTTCAAAGGTCACATGAGGTGACCTTGGGAGAACCTTTGTGTGATTAAAGGTGAAGGGCGGAGATTTAATGTGAGACGCAACCTGGTGAGGGCCTAAATATTAGACTGACTCAAACACAAGGTAGGAAACTAAAATTCAGATCGTGATTATTTATTGTTATGAGCTGAAACACAAAAAACACAAATTATGATAAAATCAGATGTGAACTAAAACAGCTTACTTGTAAACCATATCTGAATTAGAATAAAAATAAAGTAAATACAAAACATTTGATATGTTTAAGGCTAAGTTCACGCAAAATTAGAAATTCAGCCATTATCTTTATCCCTCATGCTGATGGAAAATCCACATTCTGGAGCTTCACAACAAAATAGTGTTGCAACATTCTCCTAAACAACTGCAGCAGGTGGGGACTCATCTTAAAATGATGAAAAGAACTGACGTAAAAAAGAAAAACATAAAACGGCTCCATAAAGCTCATCAGTGTAATCCAACCCTCTGGAGGCTCAGAGATCCCAAATTGATTAAAAGGTGTTATTTACACCCTTGACACATGGCCAAGACTGAGACTGCACCTACTTTCTCCTATTAAAGTGAAGATTCTGGCTTTAAAACAGGTCGGTGGAGGAAGGACAAGCTGTATTTTTACATTTTAGAACAAGTCCCCATCTACTTAAGTTGTTTAGGAGAATGTTGCTACACTGTTTCGCTGTGAAGCTCAAGAAATGCTGATGGAAAGTTGAAAGTTGAAGATTTGTACCACAGAACATGAGGGCGAGGAGATGTTGGCTAAATTTTCATTTTTAGCTGAACTTATCCTTTAATTAGCAGTAATAATGGGCAGATCTGGTTCTTTTTTACTGAACAGTGACTGTTGTCCGGGATTATTATCAGCTGAGTGGTATTGTTTATTTTTGGTATTTGTTAAAAACCCAAACTGCCTCAGTTATCTATGTCTCTGACACATTATATATTCAACTGTAAAAAAACCCCCAAATTCTTAACCTAAAGCAACATTATGTAGAAATGGGCATTGATCACCTGCAGATAAACTAGTAAAACTGCCAAATTTAAAGAGTGTTGAAAACTGACCAAACCTGAAATGGATACGATAAAAAAGATTGAATTTTTAAGGACAAATCTGAAAGCTAAAATCCAAAACTGTAAGAGATGTTGCTCAGTAATAAGAGCTTCACCTCTGTCGGGCTGTAACAGACTAAAAGAGACTGAGTTGTCGCGGTACCATCGTACACAACAGAGCCGCTGTGTTCTCGCTCTGCAGCTCACTAACTACAGCCACAACCTCGCGCACTATTTGGCAAGGGCACCGAAACAAAAAAGAGATAATGGTCAATGGAGAAATATAAAGGGACAAACACAATCTGTTTCTGCACTAGATGGAGATGAATGGGGTTTAATCCGTTGCCTTCCATCACACCTACCCAGCCTGCACCATGGCTGCTCCCCGCTTAACCACAATGATGATTAATCCTACACCCACTATTTATATTTCCTAATTGTAATTAGCACGAATTATCAATTACGGTTAGTGCCTAATTGCCCTTCATAAAGACAGCTCCCCAGGTTTAAACGGGTCCATTTAAATAATGTAACTAATAGCTCTTGCCTTTACGTTGCGGATACATCTTCATTGTTCCACGCGTGAACCGTGATGGTTGCTCGTAATTTAACAGGGCAATCGAGGGAAGGAGTGCAGGTGGCACTGCGGGACTAATTATTGTTAATGAATTATGATGTGACCTTCTCAGAACAATGGCTAATCAATGCTCACGTTGAGTGACAGTGCGCTCTGTGCAGATGCCAGCGACTGCAGAGCCATTACGAGCAGGGCCTCAGTCCTGTGGACAAACAGGCAGCTGCAGCAGTTTCCTCCCGGTCTCTCACAATATGTACACTCTGCTTTACCCAACGCAGCGCTCACCTCCCCGTGGCTGCTGGTGGGTGTTTTGTGCGGTGAGGACAGGCCGGCCAAAATATCCGTGTAGCCCAATTTACAGACAGAACAATCCGAAGGCCTGGCCAGGGAATCAGGCCAAGAAAGCTCAGATTTGCACAAAATGCTGCTGTGTTACACGTTGTCTTGTCTTCCACACTAGTGAATTCTAGTATTCAGTGTTCTTTATCATTTGAACTTGAATCACATCAATACTCTCTTCTCCTCAAAATTAAAAGCGAGTTCGGGCTTAAGGAATGGAAATGAGATCAAACGCTCTGATCCTCAGCCCGTCGCCCGCGGCGATATCACAATTGAGGATCATGATTTTCATTGATTTCTGAATCCATGTATGCCTACAAAGCCGTGTGAATGCCCGAGGAGACTAAAGCATGTTTTGTGTGTCATTAATGCAGTGGTTCACAAACTAGATCCACCGGGGGAAAAATATGAAATACGTGCGGAAAAAAAAGGTGAACTTTTTTCAGTTTCTGCTGGAGAACGTTTGAAAAACACTGATTTAAAGGGGCAGTGTGCACGATAGAGCCAGAATTTTAAGTTTAAAACATTCACAAAATGGAACTAATGCTATCAACAGAATGTGAAGAAGAACAAACAACAGCAGATGTTATTTTGAAGATGTTAAGGTGGTGTGATGCAGAGATGTCTAATGAAGTTAGCATGCTAACCAGCTAGCCCCAGGTAGTCTGTTAGCCTGCTATAGATTCAGCTTGCTGATGTATAAAACAGGTGAGTTTCCTCCGTAGTCTATGAAGTAAACAAGATGACTCCCAAAATGTCAAGATCGTACGTACCCTGACATCTGTATCCCGTATGAAATATAAAAATACAGCAGTACCGTACCATACCAAACTCGTGGTTAACAAAATAAGACTCACCAATCTTTCCACAATCACCTCTGGTTTAGTCGAAATAAATCCTCAATTTACCGAGTAAGATGTAAAAACATTCAAGCTATACACTCCCCTGATGCTAAACGCCCAACTCTCTGTCTCGCTCCTTTACCGTTTCATCGCTCACCGGAGTCATAATCCTGATAGAAGCCACTGTAAACCACCTCTTCCTGGTCCGGGCAGCCTCCAGTCAACTACCAGGGCCACTAGCTCCTCGGCTAACTGAGCTAATTAGTGATCTGCAACCAAAGATAGCGACAGCAAAGAGTACATTCAGCAGCAGTTATCGGATAACATGGTGATAAGCTGCTCCCTATATTTTTGGAGCCACTATCGAATCTTGGCCATGTCTTATTAGTTTCCCCTTTAATGAGAGAGGATGCAGAACAAATCACTGTTTTCTTTTTTTGTAAATTCAACACAACAATGAAATGGAAACAGACAACAAAGGAAGCTTATTTTGCAATAACGCAACAGTCAATTTTGCATTTTTAGTGGGCACAATTGTGGTTTGAAAACATTAGATCCAAAGTTTTAAGCATTAAAAATACATAATAATAGATAAACTGGAACAAGGCCTAAAAAGACAAAATGAACTTTTAAGTAAACATCTGCGGTCAGTACGTGACAGAAAGTTTCTGATATGACCACACTGCGCCGGTTTGTTAGTTGACGACATCGCCGTTTGAACTGACCTTTACCTTGTTGTGACAGGGGCGCGGCATGACTGACAATGTCCCTCAGCATAATTTACCCCCACCCCGCATCGCCCTCCATCTCCTCTGTGATGCAGTTGACCCCTTTACAAATCACCCCCAACTTTACACATCTGCTGCCTGTCAGCATCTGCCAGGCGCACTCACCCGTCCCGCCCATAATGAAAAACTCTCATTACTCGCCTCCACCCAACAGGTATACAGGCCGTTAGGACAATTACTGGGCAATGCCACTGACCTTGTTGTCAGAGAGAGTCAAACAAACACAGAGGTCTAACTGAAAGGAGAGCCTGGCAGCAAAAAAAAAAAAAAAAAACCCTGTCGGCACGCCGTGCAGACGGGCGACCTGGCAAAATGAGGGGAGGCTTTATGCCCGTTACGGAGAATTGTACTGTATTGATCTACAGCGACACTGCAACACAACAATGCCAACCGCCTTAGAGCGCAGATAGTAGAACAAAAGTCTAGTCACATGTTACACACAGCACTCAAATGACCAAACTGGGGGTTGCAGCACGTTAACCATGAGTTTCATACATATTACTGAAGACAGTACTTCAAACAATACCACTTGATTCATGCTAGCACAATGTGAAAATCAAGCTGCAGGGACAAAATCTGATTTGTTATGCATCAGTTATCGTTTGCAGAGTAGAAAAAGTACTCTAATCTTTTACTCTGAGATATAATATGTTGGAATTCTTTATTAAAATGTTCAAAAACTACCTTTGTTATATATTTTGTCGAGTCGTTTACTGATATAATCCCAAATGTTTCCAACAATGTTCAAACCCAGAGAAATCAACGTTGTTTACATCAACATTGAAGTAAGCAGGACCTTTTGTGTTTATTGGTTAAACATGCGGTGTTAATCCACTGTAAGCAGCCTGATTACTTTACTGTACATTAGCCATAAGCTAACATTAGCATACAAGGGCACACACCAACTCTCACTGATCTTCACACTCACCATAGATTCTGGTTCTTCTCCTCCTCAAATGTTACGTTCACAAAGTAAACAGTCGACATTTCACTACGTAAATACGCGGAAATGAAGGTGGACCGCTGCTGCAGTCAGGTTGATAAACAGGAGTGGATATAAATCTGCTTTTTAATCCTGAAGGTTGACGAGTAATAACTGAGCTCTTCTCCCACTGATGCCTTTGGCTCTGCACATGAATCTCTATCTGGCTCTGAGCAGCTAATCATCAGCTAACCCTAACTCATTAGTTGATGTCATTAGTTTTCATCTGCAAATTAACTTGAGACTAAGTAACGTTTTAAAATACATATAGTGGAGGACAAAATAAACTAAACATGGCTAATATATCTAACCTGTTTTTAAAAAATATGACAATAACTTGTGAGATGAATGTTGTCAAATAAAAACATTACTAACTGCATAAAATCTTTCTTCATCTTTACAAAACTCAAATCTAAAATGAACACAGACAAATTATTTAATTCATCATGTCTCAAGTCAAGTAAAGTCTCAGGTCTTTCAATTACGTGTCGCCTCGAGCCCACATCTCTGTCCCGAAACACGCGAAAACCGTAAGTGATGTTACTGTATCTTAGGAACCACGGCAGCTACAAAGTTCAGGAATCTGCCACAGGAGATCTAACAGCCTCTGTTAATGGCTCAGCAGACACTTGCTGCTCCTTTGTCTGAGTCCCACTTTACAGGAGAGTTGAGGAGACACTGGAGGACTTCAGAGAAAACAATGGACACTACCGTCTGTGAGTGGAACTGCAGCTCATAATGCCGCTCCTGCCATTAGACAAATTATCTGACGTTTAGCAGACTGGGGGCAGCCTCCCTGCCAAGTGATGACTTTATTGACCCTGGAGGGGGGTCTTGGATGGAAGTGTGTCTCTTGGGCTCCCCGCGGTGTCCGACAGGGAACACCCCTCCTCTCTGAAGTCTCACTCTGGTCCTGTACAGACTCTGCGCTGAGCCAGCTGCCGTTCCCGCTCTCTGAAGTCTACCTGAGGGCCTCTTTGTCCTCGGGGCCCCGTCCCTTTGTCCCGCCGATCCACACAAACAGATGTCCAGCCACTGGGCTTTCTCGTAGGAAGTTGTAAACCTCCAGTGCGCAGTGGGCTCTATTCATATGGAGGGCTACAGTAATGGCCGTGCAAGTGCCATACACATGCAAATGCCGACATGCGGACACCCTGTAGGGGCGGCTTTAACAAATGTTTGACTATGTAACTACTGCAGACCATGCCGGTCCGCCAGACTGTGACTGGGCAGCAATGAAACCTCCATGTAGCAGAGTAATCAGCCCGAACTGTATAAGAAACACAGGAAATTGTGAAGGGAGGCATTTAACAGTGTGTAAACACGGAACTACAAACAGAGAAATGGCCCTCGTGCCCTCCTGTCTGTCTGTGGGTCTGTCTCATCCACATACATTGTGTGTGTGTAGACCTCACAGGCTTAGATGGTAAAATGATAATGTTAATGCTTAAACATGTGGAACAAAGAGGAACCACCGAGCTGCAGCTTTGTTTAGAAAAAAAAGGTACATTTTAAATTCCACAAAAATAAAACCGACTTAAATTCAAAGAAATCATACGAGATGCAACAACTCCAAATGCAAATAGGTCATTCAAGGTCTGAGGAGTTAAAGGAGGCTCCACGCCAGCTCTCCTCTGCCTTTGCAGTTACTGGTTTGGCCTTCCAGTATCCAAAATGACTGTCTGTAGCCATCAGCTTTTATCTGTATTGGACACCTGCTGAGAATATTGATCCAGCGCTGGTTTCACCATTTTAGCCATCACCAGGCATCAAGCTTTAAACAACCCCAATGTCCCTTTATATTGAATACTAATAGCAACGACTTGGGAGCCGACTGATTGTGAATATAAATCTATCACCCGAGGTGAGAAAACAATCAGCCGTATTCACTGTGCACCTGCAATTTAGCTTTGAATGCGTTCCAAGTGATGCATTATGGATCCTTCGAGTCAGTCAAAATCACACATCCTTATTTAGTTTTCTGTAATGAGCAGGTACAAGTGGCCATCGTTTGGTTAAGATTGTTATCAGACTTAAACAAGCAAGTAAGGAATTAACCATTTTCTCCTCATCGGGTGACTGGAGGATCTTGGCTGCTGTAGGTTTAATACATCAGTCTCAGGGAATTCCTTCTAAAAAAGACTTAAATCTAAAACCTCTGTCTCCTCTTGGTGCTTTAGAAATGCTCTTAATAACTGTCTGTAACTGCTTTAACTAATTTGTATCTTATTTGTTTGCTATTTTATCTGATTTGGTCTGCTGAGCCTCCGTCCAGATACACACAAAGACCAGACAGTAACAGGGTAACAAGGAGCGCTGTGAATTGCAACTGTAAAATATCACATAGATCTGAATTTGGACAAGCAGCGTTCTAAAATCTTCTACAACAAAAGATTAACAGCTGTACACATTTGTATTTTATTGTAGTTTGATGTAGGGTGTGTATTGATATGTTGTGTTGTGTGTTTTTTATCCTACAGTGGTTTTATGATGCTGAACATTGAAAGCTGTATGTTTGAATCATGCTGCACATGTAAAAAATAATGTAAGAGCTGAAAATCTGCATCAGCTATAAACTCTCTTTGCAGCACGTCAGGTGCATTCTCCGTTTTGAAGCTGTGTTAAACTGCATCGTCCTCACTGAATAACATTCAAATAATGTTTTTCCTTCTCCAAGGTGCAATCCTGGCATCATTAATGATCTCTCCCAGAATCGTAAAATAAATAAAAAACACATAAAGAACAACCCATTTTGACATTCCAAATATTATTTTCTGTCATTTAACTTTATTAAAGTTGCTGCAGTTGGTGCATCGTGTTATATCCCCAGAATACTACAATATTATTTAAAGGCCATTTTACCCTACAGTACATGTATTATTATTAATGACAGGAGACGTCCTGTAGTTATGTGTTTTCAGGAGATATCAAGGTGTTTTATTCTCCTTCCCACTTATTTAACATCTGCTTACCTCTGTGCTTAATGAGTACTGATGCATCCAGCTTTCAAATGGAGAAAGTCTTACATAAACATATGACTTTATGATGAGGTTGCAACATTCCCATGAAAAGCCAGCAGTTTATAGCGAGCGACCGTTAGGTTTCGATTAAGAGAAAGTTCCTGTGTCGCTCAAGGGACCCGAAAATCCCCTCACGACAGTAACGCCTCTAAAAGAGACCAATTTGTGGAGACAGGGCAGATCTGCGATATGGATCAAGTGCCATCTGTGCCCAATTTACTCTTAGGTCGCCGTGGATTATTGAATTTAATGATATGGGTGATTATCGACGAATGCTTTGAGCCCATTAGGTGGTCGTGTGAAAACGCTAATAGTGTTTGTGTCACGTGTCCGGCTGGGAGACTGGGGGGGACAGACGCTTTAAAGACCGCGCTCCGGTCATTTCACTCGCTGTGAGACTGACAGACAGAAAGCAGAGGAAGTCCGCACACAGAGGGATGATCAGCGCTAATCCGGTTTGATGAAGCTTGAAGATGAGAAGTTAACTATGAGAAGTTCCTCTCCACACGCGTAATTACGCACGGCAGCTCCTTTTCCCCCTTCTTCTTCATCGCTTTAAAGGTCTTTCTCTGTGAAGGATGCTGGAGCCCAGGGACTGTGGAGTGACAACGACGTCCACTCACAAGATTTCCTTCTCTATAATTGATATATTGGATCCGAATAAATTCAACAGCAAACGGGTGAACGAACTTTCCATCGTCGCGGAGAAGTTTCCTGTGCCAAGCGCGGAGGGAACAAGTCTGGAGTCGGACAGCGACGCAGGGGAAGATTTCAGAGTTGAGCGCACGGAAGCAGGTAAAGAAAACACACAATTTTAGAGTGAAATTCAGCTTATTCATCAAACATGTCATAGTCTGCACTGTTTTACATTTGTTTTCACTGCATGTGTCAAGTACTTAAAAACGTCCGGGTTTAAATATAGATTGCGTCATTAAAAAAAAAAAAAAAATGGAGCACATGAATAAAATAAATCTAAATTTTAAAATCCTGTAATAAAAACTTTTTTCCTCCACACCAAACAGCCGCAAGTAAATCGCTATGTTCTATCAGATTTATTGTCATCTCTGTATGACCTTCCCTTAATTTCCAAGGCTGCGTTTCCTTTCAAGGAAGCCACAAAGGCTTGGTCCCAGAGCCCCGGCGTGTGATTGGCACCGGGACAGGCAGGCTAGATAATTGTTTAAATCGTCCCATTGAGGATGCCTCTGCGCGCTTTGATCGATATCCCATTACTGCATCCTGCATATCTCCCTCCAGCACCTTGCAGGTACAAACTTCACACCCCATCCATGTCTGATCCTAAATATCGTTCGATTAAAACTTCCCTTTAAATAGATGACATTTATCGACCCGGCCGCAAATATGAAACTCCATTAGCACGTCACGGCTGAGGTGGCGGGGCTGGATTTGGACGGGATTTCTTTTCCGCAACATGACATTTGAGGCGCTGTGTGGTTTATAAATTATTTAAGGATTAGTGACCAAGTCTCTCTCTCTCTCTCTCTCTCTCTCTCTCTCTCTCTCTCTCTCTCTCTCTCTCTCTCTCTCTCTCTCTCTCTCACCTTCTATGAATCTATGCTCTGTTCCGCTCCAACGACCTCCGGATCCTAATCAAACACTTTACAGATGTCAACTTCAGGCCTTCTGTGTTCGGTATTTAAACTGCTGCTCCAAAAGGACAAAAAAAAAAAAGGTGCTCAATGGAGAAAAAAAAAAAAAAAAAAAACCCATCTCTGAGGCAGGTGTGAGGTTTCACTTCTAACACATGACTTGTGTCTTGTCAGGAGCTGTCCTTTCAGCACCACGGTCCATTTAACTGCTGCTGGACTTCACAGGGACACATCAAAAATCAGATTCAAATAATGTAGTTTTATTTTGTCTTTATGACTGAATAAACAAACTGACCTTAAAGGACAACACATTTTATTTACATGTGGCGGACCCTGCCACCTTTCTAGCTCTAAACAGTGTTCTGGGGACCTTTTTTTCCTCAGAGATCCGCCTCTTTATTCAGTTATTGAAACATTTTTTTTTTTGTGAGTTTGTATTATTACCTCGTTAATATTTTAAACAGTAAAGTTCTGAGTTTGAATTCCTTCTCCAAAACTACGTAGTGCCCCTTTAAAGTCTCAGATTATGCTAAAGAGGATGTGATGTGCGCTAACTCTTCTTTCTTCATTCACAGAGGAAGAACCAGGAGAGAAACACTCCACAGCCTCCAGACAACATGCAGGTGATGCTGACCCCCTTCTGCTCTCCACACCGTCTGAAACAGTCGACCAGGATGACGGAGAGACCACGGTCCCCCTGCAGGACCCCTCACCGCACAAAAGGCGGCGCCCGGACCAGGCCTGCGCCAAACCCCGCCGCGCCAGAACAGCCTTCACCTACGAGCAGCTTGTGGCTCTGGAGAACAAGTTCCGAGCTACTAGGTATCTGTCCGTGTGCGAGAGACTAAACCTGGCCCTGTCCTTGAGTCTGACCGAAACCCAGGTGAAAATCTGGTTCCAGAACAGGAGGACCAAGTGGAAAAAGCAGAACCCCGGGGCGGACAGCACCTTGCAGCCCGGCTCCAGTTCTCTTGTCAGCGTCAGTCCCAACCCGCCCCCGTGTGGGTCGAACCCTGCCGGCTTCCACCAAACTTTCCCCAGCTTCAGCTCTGGGAACGTGATCTTCCACACGGCCGGTGCTGTTCCGCTTCCGTCCACCGGAGGGCTCCTGCATCCCTTCATGCCCAGTGGATTCATCCAGCCGGCTTATTTCAATCCCCATCTATGAAAGATAAACCGAGACTGACACGCTGCAGCTGGTGACACTGAAAGACAAAAGAACTATTGAAAGCTGAAGGCTCATGACCCAGAATCCTCGTAACTGATGCATTAACGCCGCGTCACGTCCAGCAAACTGAGAAAACGAACTGAGAAAATCTTTTGTCGTGGACCTTTTTCCAAAAACTTGAGCGTCACAACAAACAAGTGATCTGTGACTGAGCTGACAGATTATTGAAACATTACTGTTCTTTTATAGCACCACTATGCACTGACTGACTGTCCGTCCTTGTGTTTGCTGAAACACCTGCTCACGCCGTCTCTCTGACGGCTCGTACGGCATCATTTTTCCACATCTGTGTGTTGTCTCCCACCTCACGCTGTGGCATACTGCGACCGTCCGACACCCAGCTGTGCTTCTACCTCTCCCGGGCTCGCACAGCTTACGTCCGCTGCCATTTCTACAACATCATCAGTGTAACTTCATTAAAAAAAGAGCATAAAACATCTGTGTGTGGCTCGTGTATTACAAAAAAACATGTCAAATGAGAATGAACTTCTGGGCGTTTTACATCCATCTTAACGTTAATTTGATGAGAGGCTGCATCATTAACTGGTTATTTAGCAGTTGTTCATCACATCCTTGTTAAAGGGGCTCAGTGGAAATTACTCATATGCTGCCATCTCCTGGACAACGAGGCCGAGCTGAAGTGTTTACATCTGCACAGAGACAAAAAGTAGTTGTACTCAAGTTACTTTACACTTCTGCTCTACAACATTTCAGGGGTAAATATTATGTACACTATGTTACTGAGGTACTGTTACATGACAGTGGAAGCTACAAGTGATTTTGCAGATAAACATTTTACCTCCACAACGTCATGAATCCAATTATTGAATTAAATGTCATACATTACATGGACACCACTTACTAATAAGGCTTTGTTCAAACATTATGTAACTTTTAATCATAAAATAACAGCTTCAATTCATTTTGATGGGACAGTTTCTATCTTTCTATTTTGGCCACAACACAACATTTTAAGCTGATATGATAACACAGTGGTTCTCAAAGTGGGACCCGGGGACCCTCAGGGGTCCTTGAGGAGGTTCCAGGGTGTTCCCAGAACAAAGGGGATCCACTTACTGTAATCCCATTCATGAATAAGACTTGACATAGTTCATGTCTGTTTTTGTTAAGGTTTTCATACACAAAGTTCGAGAACCGCTGTACCAACAAACACTTCAACACCCGCACTGATTTTGAGTTGTGTCCAATATTCAGGATATATTCTGTAAACGCCTCTTCAGCTGCACTCCATTACCTTCAGTAGCTACTTTCAAACTGTGTTTATCTGCTGTTATGTGGTGTTTTCAGAGCTTTTTCTTTTCTAAATGCAGCTGCCAGCTAAACCTCAGAGAGACTTGAGCGAGAAGCAATTCAGTGAATTAACGGCTCAGAGAGATAAACAGGATGAATTTGCTTTGACACAAATTTGGGTGAGCATTTTCTGTAGATTCATCGCATCGAACAGGCCCTTTCACACAGGCTCGCTGCTTCAACACCATCTGATACATTGTTACTGTAAAATACAGATTACAGCTTAAATGAAGCATGAATGCTTGTACATTAGATCATTTGACCAATCACAGAACAGGCCTGCAGCATCTGGACCAGAATCTATAGATTTATTAACAACTTATTGAAATGTACAGCTGCAGACTTTATGGATTATTAAAATGAACCTTTATCAATGATTCAACATTTAAATGACAGATGACTGACCCACTTTCACTGACAAAAAATTGAGAAAACCCATAACTGTGTTTAAGACTTACTCACATTTACAAGCGCAGAGACTGAAAAAACAAAGATGATTCATTACAGAGGTTGTAAGTTGCTCTTACTGATGACTTAAAATTGAGTTATGAAGCACAAGTAAACACTTTTATTAACTATTAGTAAAGCCATTAGTTATATTTAACAAACCTTAATGAAAAGTGCCAATACATGTATATTTAATTATCCTTTTTAATACTAAAGAAACATACTTTAATATGGAGGAGGATGAATGAATCCATGGCCTCAAGTGGAAAGACTCATTTCCAGGAAATTTGACACATTTATTTACCAACACAGCCTCCTCCTGCAGTCACATACTTGGTCACGGCGCATACAGAGCCCTTCTGTGTTGAAGTCAGTGTGTTGTTGGTCTACAACAGCAATCATGTCATCATCATCGCTGTCAAAACAGTGACCGCTGAGCTCCTTCATTTTTGGGGAAAAGACAGACTGAGGGTGTCAAATCAGGCGAACAGGGGAGTTTCCTGGATGGCAGCCATCGCCACTGGCAACTTGTCCATTTTCTCAGACAGTGCTGACTTTTTCAATCACCCGAAACAGAAATCCAGCAAACGTTATTAACTTCAAACTTCCTGCATAGTTGAACTGTACCTGCGCTGAGCGAGAGCGCTGTAACTCATCTCCTCCTGCCTGAGGCCGCGAGCTCCTCAACCAGCCCCCGTACTTTTACTTTAGTGAACTTTTTAATGCAGGAGTTTTACCTGAATGCTTTACTGTGTATACCTCTCCCACCACTGATCAAATACAACCTTCACTTACATAAAACAACCACACAGTGTCACCATTTCCTTTCTTTCTTTTTACACGATCTCAGCTTTTATGCAGACACCAGTGACAGAGAAGTATAAGATGATTTCTAACTCATTCTATTAATTGGAATTTGCTGTTCCAGGATGGTATTATCCATTCAGTTTACCTATTTTCTTTTTACAAAGCTTTGAATTCACTGTGTATCTGTTTTTCTAAGACTTAAAATGGTGTGTTTGTGGCTAACGTTTTAGCAGTCTATCACATTGATCTTATATCTTTTATGAGCCTTGTTTTTTTTCTCTTCTTTGTGTCTTTCCGGCTCAAATAAAGTAATATATGATGCGTTCACTCTGCCCTGCTGTGGTACGTGCATGATACATGATCAGTAAATGAAGGGGAAGGTGGCACATATGCATATATTTTATCCACAGAGGGAGGAACCTGAAAAAAACCCCCCATAAATATATGCAGCCCTGAAGTAATTGCAGACCTCCTGCTAATTCACTGCATTACTGTTGTAATTGGTGTCTGCTTCTTGGGAATACACTCCTCTCTTCGCTCAATTCCCATCTATTTCTGCCTCGGTGTGTAGCAGATGTGCATGACAGATGTAAACGCATCACCCTCTGAGCTGATGGAAGCCAGCCGGAGGAAGAGGACGACTAAAGAAAGAGCTATAGGTGGAGAGGACGATCAGTGCAGGCCCACAACAGTAGAGTGGTATAGGAGACGCCTCAAACCCCAATGTCAAGCCAGTGTCATCACTTGACATCTTCCAGGAGTGTGTTGTGATTTCACCACTTTGATCCGTGACGCACTGGTTGAATAAACTGCTTCTGTCTATAACTGCAGACTGTGAGTGTGCTGCTGCTGCTGCTGCTGCTGGGGCGAGAGACAGCCGGAGAGCTGACTGAGAATGGCTGGTAGGCAATTTTCTCCTGACAGCAGTTTGACGGTTAGGGGCCTGACAAGCATCCTTCAATTAGATCGAATTTTTCTCACTGCTGTCAAAACCCTGGCTGGCTTGTCGCTGCGGTGCTGCCGGTAGCGGTGCTGCTGTTAGCGTAGCTGCGATTTTTTTCGCCCGTTTTTTTCTGCCTCATGCGCACAAACATCGACAGCACGCATTAATAAAAATCTGTTATACTTCCATTTAGATTTATTACTTCTGACTGATGCATATGAATGTCATTCGCCTTTACATTCCAACAAGGCCTGCCGTGCGGCTGAAACTTGACAGTTTTGATCAATACTCTGGAAAATCCGGCGTAAAGAACCCATTCCCTGTTTTGGCTTAAGGCAACTGTTATATGACAATATGATGAATAATTCTGCAAGGTGTCTGAGGGGGGTCATTTAAGTCTTGGCGAAGGGGAGAACATGTTTAAAATTCATGTTGGAGAATGCCCCGGACAAGGTCAGATGTTAATAGTAACAGTGCTTTCATGTCTGTGTGTGGTGGTAGTGGTACGGGGAGAAAATTCCATCTCCAGCCCCTGTTCGCTGCACTTATCTTGTGCAGAGAAACGAGTAGGAGGCTTGAATAAATAAATTGGAGCTGAGGATTTCCTGGTATGTGTGTGTGCGCGGTATCTTCAGCCGCGGCGGTCTGCAGGGACCCGCGTCGTTTCCACTGAGGTTCACAGGTTGGATGGAGAAGAGCGGGTGGTGGTGCTGGAGAGAGGTTTCCAGGCAGAACATTCTAGGACTGTTTTATAAGGATACAACCATGTATACATGCTGAAAACAGACTGCTTCTGGATCCTCTAATAATTTATGAAACGGTTTTATCCATCCTGATCTTTCTCTTATGATTACTGGCTCATATTATCTGATAATGAGCACTTAGTACTTGACTCTGTGACATGAAAATGGGCTTTCATGCTGATTTAATCCTAGAAAAGGTCAAGTGTCTGATTGGCTGCTTATTTGAATTTTGATATCTAAATCATCTTTAACCGGCATTAAAAATCAACACCATGTGTTGATACGGTGAACTTGTGAGCAGACATTTGCCAACGTATACTTAGAAGAACATTTGTGTTTATTCACAACTGATAAATCTAATATTCCCCTTTCCTTCATATGTTCACCAGCTATTGGATCCATCCCACCTAATGGTAATGAAATATATGGGTATAGTATGTTTCTTCAATAAACGTGCTTCATTTGTACATTTTACATGTTACATCTGCCCATTTCATACCTATCATATCTACATTTCTACAATGCAGACATGTAGAAATCAAACAATTTCAGTTTTACATTTTGTCTGTAGTGATAATGCTGTTATTTAAGCTTGGTTATGTTAAGGAAAAGATCATATTCTGGCCTAAAGCACCTTACTTGTTGCCAAGGAAATGGTTAGAAAAGTCCAGATGTCTCCCTAAAAATATCATTTTTTTCCCCTGTGGCTCCAGATTTGATATTAAAGTCATAAACACGTGATGTGAACAGAAGACAACATGTTCTGTAGAGATGTCAACATGGTAAGCAGTCTATCACATATACTGTAAAAAGGTGCGTTTATAAGTTCTTAACTGAAACTTTAACTGGCATCATTTTATCCTGGAAACTAGAGAAAGTTCACACTGAATCAAAATTTTGCCAAAAACCACCTCCATGCCCGCTAATTAGCTTCACCCAGGGCTTTTAACTGCAACTCAAGGGCTTTCTTCTACAAACGGATTTGGACCAGCTGTCATGGAAACAGTTAATTTGTCATCACGACCTTAACGACGACAAGTCACGACCGACCAGACTCCATCCTGTGAAGACTGCGAGGTGCGGTACATGGATCTGAAGAAACATAAAAGTAAAACACTTTTCAACAGCCAAGGTGAGGTTACTATTGTCAAAAATATAAAAAACACTACAGTATCAAAATTGTTCTGAATTAATGACGCAACACAAGAACTAAAGCATGTTTCTGTGGTTATCCAGAGCAGCTTCTAGTGAGGATTCGCCAAGTTGGTTTATTTATAAGCCGAGATGGCAGCAGTTCAGATATTTGCACCTACACACATCATGCTGCTACTCACGATTTAAAAACTCTCCAACCATGTGGGCTGTGCAGTCGGGTTTTGTGAACCTTAACTTTGAGAAAATCACTGATTTCACTCTTTTATACGCTGCAGAATACAGTGAGATGAGCCTGTTTAACAGATACACGATCGGGAATGGCTTAAAGATTATGATTAAAGATTCAGAGATCACTCTGAGCTCATTATTTGAACAGTGCGTTTTGATTGGAGAGTAGACCTTCACTGTCAAGGTGCGCTCCTGAAGGTTTTTCATTATTCATATAAAGCTGCAGCCAGTCCTCTGTGAGCTCTGGCTGTTGGACATTTAATTCAATCAAACCAACTTTAGGAATAAATGGGTGCAATAGACTAGAATCAAGTACTTTCTCAATTTACTGTTAATCTGTGGAGAACCATACTAATATGTTTGGGTGTTTAGACCATGAAATGAAAGCAAAAGCTGGTCCAGAGAGTTTGCAGACGTTCCGCTTGTGCTGGAGTTGCTGCTCCAGTTCTGCTTGCCGTGACTCGTAGGTGTTTTGTATTTCAGCTGCATCCTTTGGCGCAGCAGGGACCCCGGCCAAAGGCAAGAGAAGATAAAACTGATTTCTTCAGTACCAAGCGGCAGTCGGCCTGCAGAAGGAGCCGACTTGTAATGGTCTTTTAATCAGCTATAGAAAGTGAAAGTCAGGCTGAGGTGGCGATTCCTCTGAGGTTTGAGGACTTCCCTGTTTGGGATTCAGACATGAGCCGTACTGTACCTCCCCTCCCCCCCCAACCGGGTCAGTTCAATGACAAACCTCTGAAATCATGAATACTTAAATAGCACCATTACCGTAGCGGGACTTGTTGAACGTCTTTGCACAGTTGTTTGGAATATTTACATTATGATTGTAACACCAGCTGTTTCCTCCGGTTAAATCCTTAAAGCTTCGAGACAAATCACCCCGGCAGTCAGACAGCTACCGCGCCGAGAAGGAAGTAAAAATGCCAAATGCTTCACAATCCGACTGCTCCCTCTGTTTGCCCGCAGTCTGTCATCATTTTAGCTGTCTGCTCCAGCTGTTACCCGCCATTAGGAAACAATGTGCCTGAAATGAGGGCTCCAAGTGTTAAAGTAAGAAAATATCCACTCTTCCATATTGTGTTGAGTTGTGTACTTAAATTATCCAAAATGTTTTCAATGAAAATCCACAAGTCTGCTCAAAGTAATGGTACGTTTCGTGCGGACGCCTGCCGATACTTCCAGGATAAGGAAGTCGGCGAACGAGACGAAGTTCAGGGGGAATAAAAACTTTAAAACGCAGCCTCATCTGGGAACATTTGTGCCTGAGTAACATCAGATAGATTTTTATCAGCAGTGGTGGTTGTTGTTTAGTGGTGTATTCATCAACAGTGAAGTGTGTTTGACATTTAGTTTATTCCTGTTTATCTGCCACAAACATCCAGTTTACTTTACCGCCGTAAGCTAGCCTGTGTGTTCAGATTCAGGTCAACTCTGACTGCATTCAGCACTCACCGGAGACTCTGGTTCTCTCTCTTTCTTGTCCCCTTCTCATCTTTGTGACGTTAAGTTCCTTAAGTATAATTATGAGTATAATTTCCTCTGCAGCTCCAGTCAGCACTCAGCTTTACTAGTTTCAACGGTGTAAACAGCGGTGAAGATAAATCCACTCTTTGTTCCCAAGAGGCCAAAAGTGATCTCTGAGTTCTCCTCCTGTCGGCAAATAGTTACAGATCAGAGCAGAATCTGAGGTGGGTTTTTATTCTCCAGACTGTCTGGCTGGCTCTCAGCAGCGCACAACAGACGGTAAACATATTCTGTTTTGTTTTGACAGTGAACCCCGTAGTGGCAGAAGTTACATATTGTACGTGTAAATAAATTGTTCACCAAGGTTTTCTTTGATTCTATTTTGCCGTTGTTCAAAGAAAGTCAATATTTTGTCTCATTCAGTCGAGCTTTGCTGTCCCTCATCGATTTGCTCCCACTAGGATGAACAATGTGACTTTGATGAAGCAATTTCTACACAGAAGCGCCTCGCAAGTGTGAAAATGTTGCCTGTGAGAGCAAAAAAAAAAAAAAAAACAAGTGGCAAAAGAATTAAAGCAGCCACAGCAAGAGCAATTATGATTTGGAGTGAGACTTCAGGAGGTCTAATCTGAACCCAGGGGAAATATTTGGATTGCAACCCAGTCAGGGTTTTGCTCAAGAAAGTCTTGAAATGGCATGGCAGCGTATGAGCGATGTCTTTGCATAAACCTCTGGCAGGCAACAGCGATAAAACTCGCCTGGTCTATCTTCCTCCCCTCCTTCGCAAATCATTTGACTGCGTGTTGTAATCTTTGCACTGTGGCCAGCGTGGATACACTGATGTGATTACAAGACCACTGGCACAGGAGTCAAGCCCCTGGATGAAAAGAGATTTTCCAAGGAAGAGGCTTTATGGCTTGGGAAATGAATGCAATGCGATTTAATCTTGAGTAGAACGAGGGGGGAATTCCAGATCCTTGAATCAACTTTAACCGAACTTAAGCTCGGCTGAGAGTGTTTCCTGTCGTCACTCGTGGAGGAAGCTGTTCTCTCCATAGAGACTCTCTATAACATCTGATCGGCTTGGACCAGCGACGGAGACGTCCTCTGTCAGACCCTCTTCCGTAAAAAAATCCAGTTCTGTTAGAAGTCTTATGCGATCGTCTTCAATGAGGATACTGAAAACGTAAATAAATGTCTGCTCAGGCTGAGACGAGGTATTGATGAGCCCTCTGGTCATCCGGCTCCGGCTGTGAGCGCTGCGATCATTTGCCAAACTTAGTCTCATTGATGATCTCTGCTTAGTATTCTCTTCGCCTCTCCGCTCCCCAAACACTGCGGCTTTACCAGATGTGTTGTTTCACTCATCTGATGCATGCAAAGGTCAGCTGTGCTAATAACACAGAGGAGGACAGAGCGCCGTTAATTACAGTCTGTCTCAAAGTCAAAGACCTCGGTGCTGCGAGAGAGCTCGTCCTCCCTCGCGTGGGCACACACACACACACACACACACACACACACACACACACACACTTGTATACATGCACACACAGCTCCAACACCCTCATTAGAGGACATTATCTCACAACGGCTGCTGTGTGAACTAATGGCCGTCTAATGAACTCCGTTTGCCGCTGTCAGATTTGGAGAAGAGATGCAACAGTCCACAAAGCAGGATTTTTCAATAGGTTGTTAAGAAATTCTGCTGAAATCCTGCCGTCTCCGCGCTGGCGAGCAAAAACACTCCAAGGTGAGCTGATGTCTATATATCTGACTCTGAGATGGAGGCAGAGAGCAGGAGGGGAACATTTCAGATTTTTTTAGTGAGCCTGGCTTCCTCTTCAAGGATCCCTAATAATAGTGTGAAAAACTTTTTTTTTTTACCTAGAGGAATATTTCTGCAGACCTGTGAAGAAAGTGGCAACTTTTTTTCCCTGGAGACGAAGGAGGAAGCCTGCACGGTGTGTTTGCGGTTTAATTTGGTTGATTCCAGCTGTTAATAAATGCATTTCATACAGTTTAGAGGTATATATCTGTAAAGGGCAACAGAGGAGGAGAAGGACTTCAAGTGAGTCAGTGAAAATAAAATGTCATAAAGCTCTTTACATGACAATAACATAGAACAGTTCCATGTAGTGATAGATGTAGCGGAGTGATGGCTTCCTGAGCAGAGAATGGCGTCATGCTCCCGTCATGCGTTGTAATCTGAGCGTCTCTGTTCTTTGTCTTGATGGCCGAGCGTTCGTGTCAGTTCCTCTCTGTCCTCCCCACATCTGTTTACAACATAATGGCCTGGTAAGAAACTTCCCCATATTATAGCTAAACAGTCTGTTTCTGAGAACATATGAAGGAATATGCAATAACAGAAAACCTGACTCATATTTGATCTGCACTGCCTTGTTTGAGTGTCGTGAGCAGTGTGCGTTCAAAAAGCTTCCTTTTGAAACATCTTCATTGAGTTCTGGCCTGAGATGCCGGTGCTCCAGCGCCTCATTAGTGCGAGTGAATGCCGTATATTTAACCTTTAAATCCACAACACTAACCCAATTATTATTCAGTCAACACAACAAAACATAATAACAGTTTAGACAGCCAAAGATAAACCGCTAAAAGTTAAATAGGCCAAGGTCATGATTCACAGTTTAAAGGGTTCTTTGCAGGAACCTGAAATAAACCCGTTTGTCTGTCCACCCGTGGGCGAAGGAAACAAGCTGTGAACACAACATGTCATCACTCCTTGAGTTATTATGGTGAACTAGTAAACAGAGTTACTAATTTACACAGCCAGCAGTTACGGAGCAAAGTCGTTCATCTGGAACATCAGCGTGCTAACAATCGCTTGAAGTAACACAAAATACAGATGAGGCTGATGGGAATGACATCTGTAGACGGTGCTGGATGAAAAGTTAAAGGAGCAAAGATTTGAGTTAATAATACAAAGTCTCTTTTATTAGTGAATAAACAAGCTGTTTTCAGAGGATTACAAGGTCCTCAGAGTGCTGTTTGAAGCTAGAAAGGTGGCAGGGTCCGCCACACATATAGAAAATAAAACAATATGAATCCGTGTTGTCCTTTAGGGTCAGAATGTTTGTTCATTTCTCTCAGTCACAGTGCGTCTTTAAGGGAGAGCTGCGTTGTCATAATGCATCATATGGGGGACATTTTGCTCACCTGGTTCTGTCACCAAAAACAAAGCTTGAATAAGTCCCCATGTCTCCTTAAAAATACCCTGTTTTCAGCTGCAAATTGTTAAACTATCTTATAAAAATAATATCTACTTTTGTTGCCTCTATGGCTGGAAAATGTCCCAGTGTCTCCCTCAAACTATCTGGTCGCTTCTGACAAATTGTTGGGTCCAACAGACTGACATCGCTACCCTGCGAGTCATAGTGCAATTTAATGGTGTGTTCAAATGAGTATGTCTATTAAACCACGTCTGATACATTCAAACAGATCGAAAGTGATCCAGGTGACTCTGTGGGGAAATCTCTCAGTCAGACTCCATTCACACACGCAGCTCGTGTGTCTGTTTGAGATGCGAATAAATCACAATCAATTTAACAGGAATTAACAGCAATTAAACCCAGAGTCTCATGCATATGTATTCGCTCCAAAGGGGAGGCAGTTTATTCAAATGAGACTTTATCTTGGTAGAGCAGCGCCAGTTTCCCAGGGCAGGCTCTTTCACTTGTCACAAATGAACCATCTCACCTCTTTACAGTTGCAACCGGTGGGAGCGCCGAAGACGAACATCGCGGCAAGCCCTCGACACTTCATTTCGTTTCTCTTAATTTTTTTTCCCTTTCTGTTTATTCCCCGCAAGAAACAGATGTCATGACGAATGGAGAGGGGGCTGGCTCTCGACAACAGAATTAATTTCCTTCCTGTAAAGAGGAGGAAACGTGTCTCAACACGAACACTCTATCTCGTGTGAGGGAGAGCGCCGTGAAAAGGATTTCATTTCATCACGATGGGTCCTTTCACAGCGTTAAACTCATCCCAGCTGATAAATACTGTAACTGGCACTCTGCATTTGTGGAGACACTTTTTTTTTTTTGTTCGGACGGTGTCTTTTCTGGATTCTGAGACAAACTTGACAAAGTGGTGTCACTCTTGAAAACTCACAGTCTAATAGTATAAATTCATTCTGAGGTATAGAAGACGTGATGGATTTCGGCCTTACACAGGCAGAGAGTAATGCCTTGTTAGCAGCCGTTGTGTAGCAGAGACATCAGTTGTAGACGAGGCATCGACTGGATGAAATCAATCCGTTCCTAACGCCAGTCTAAATAAATCTGAACACGTAAGCCTGTTGTGTTTTTAGTAACGGATACGGTGAGATTTATAGAGACACACCAGCGTTTAAAATGTGGCTGGTGAGCTTAACACAGTACCTCCTTATGGACTGATAACACTATTCTATTCTTATTTTATTTATCAATCATCTATTTTTGAGTCTTCATGTTACTGTGTGTTTAAATATGTGTGCAAGGCAAGCTGTTCTGCAAATCTTCGACGGCGGGATTAATAAAGTTGTCTGAAATCTGAAATCTGTTCAGCAGCTCTCCATCTGTCGTGCCGCCTTTTATTTATCGTGGCTGTTCCCCAACAACTAAAAAGCCAGCCTTTAGATTAACTTGTCTCTCGCTCTGTCACTTTCTCTTTGTCTCTTCCTCAGCTTCCTCCATCAGCGTCCTCTTTGGTTTCTCCACCCCTTGTCATGAAGTCCCCTCGAGGCCGCTGAGCTCGGTTCTTTCTTTACCCGCACATCTGAGTGAAAACCTCCTTGCCGCAGTGGTCTAGAGCTGCCGTCACAGCGGTGTCAAGACATACGCTCTCTGGCTTTGTTCTGAGCGAAGTCCTCTAGGCTAACAGAACTAACGTGCAGCCACGGTATGCAGCACTCACAGGTTGATTTCAGGAAAATTCATAAATTACTAAGACTTGAGGCAGAGCAGCTAGAGGACATCGGAGGGGGGAAAAAAGGGACATTTCTTCCTTAGAATATGATCCGTTATTTTATCAAAGTCAGTGATAGCTGGTGCTGTGTGATGATCCCACTCTCTCACTGAAGTTACATTGTGTGTAAACAAGCAGCAGGAGGCCTGAGTGGCTGAGACAGAGACAGCATTCGCCCTCTTACAAGTCACTGTTCCACTGAAATGATCTTCAAGCTGTTATTTTCAGACGGAATACTCGCATAATGTGGCTTTTAATATGTGATCTGTATATAGCCGCGGCTCTGCGTTTGAGTGGACTGCAGTTCAGCGTCTTGTTGTTTTATCATTGTGAAACATTCTCGCTGACTCCCACAGGATGAGTCATGACGGTGAGCGCTGAAAAGATTCTCCATTAGTGCAAAAGAACATTACGATCGTCATTTAAAAACCAGTGCAGCAACCTGTTTTCTCCGTAGGTGACATCTGTTCCGGTAATAATACAAAGTGCTGCTGCAGCTATTACGTCATCGATTAATGTCCCTGATTGCTCAACGCTGCTTTTTAAAAAGAAAAACATACATTGAAAGCCGGTGACTGAGCGCTACGCCCTTTCTCCAAGTCGCTCGAGGCCGTACGGTGTCGTGCCTCGGTACCTTTTCAGGTCTTCATCGCAAAGGTATGAAGATCCAAACCGAGATGACATGATAATATGGGGATCATATCAAGACTGGAGGTGCTGCTGACTATTCAAAGAGTCTGGTCTGTGCATGAAAGCGAAACAACTGTGACACAGCCAAATCAAAGAAAATGGACCATTTACAGGAAATGTGCACGTTATGGTAGTTTCTAGAGAACTCTGTGGTCTCTGTGACTCAAAGTGTTCTCTAGTACACTGGAGCTGATGCAGTAGCTCTGAAACCCTGTTTCACAACACTACACGACGCCTCGCTGCACATGTTACTCTGCTTCACCCATCTGCCAACATCGTAGTGTTGGTACTATTACTATTGCTTGTAACCGGAACTACGTAGGTGGCAGTTCTGCTTTGTTTGTTTGTTGTGTGATGGCTCGCCGGTTCTGGCTCGGACTGGATTTAGAACCTCCTACAAGTCCATCTTCAGTTAAAAGAAGATAGATGTTACATTCCTAGTCCCGAGTCATCCTTCCCCTCTGGGTCGAAGCTAACAATGTTTACTCTGAGGCGGGGGGACATGAAGTGCAGCTTAAATGTTATAAATGTAAGTAGTGCTTTAAAGTATAATGAAACAGTAACTCAATTCTACTGGTCCAAAACAATGCCGTGGAATCATTCCTACTGAAATGTGAATAATCTTCCACAGTTCCACAGTCCTCAAACATTTCAGGAGCCTCACAGCAAAACAGCAGCCTCCTAAACAACTGAAGTAGATCCGGACAGAATAAAAGTAAAACGCTGTACAACTTTTCTGGCATACAGTGTCAGAAATTGATTTGAAAAGACATTATTACTGACGGTGGATGTTTGAGGGGGCAGGGGCAACAAATTAAAAAAGGGCACCAGCTGTTATAACAACATCAAAATGTTGAGCGGCATTCATGTTATTTGTATAAATTTGTATGGCCAGTATAACATATATCTGATCGTTAGTAACAAATCATTTACAGCTTTGGAGCATTTTGCACTGCAGCAGACAGCAAACAGCCACATCAACAGTCAACAACAGCAAGTAGAGGAACAGTTACAGGAAATTCCCAAGACTCCATTATAAAATCGCTCAGTTTTGTGAGTTGTTGAGGTCGGAGGAACTTTATAAGCTTTGAGCACCACTGTTTCAGACAAAATTGTAATTATTTGGGTCTTTTTGGAAATTCGGCATATGTTAGAGCCTGGTTTTAGGGGATGCTGCAGCCTTGTCACCCCCTCTAGTTCCTGCATCCCTCCTCCAGCATGCAAAAGAGGCTCCCCAGAGGGCACTTTATCATGTTTTATCCACCACAGGGGCACCCAAGAGGGCACTTTTGCGGGTCCACCTGTGCTTATTTACTGTCTTGACACATGGTCAACCTGTACACCTGCTTTATACAGGACACATGCTAATGCTTTTAGCTTGATGGCTAAAGTGAAGGGAGTAAATGACATCTTTTGACAATTAGGATACTGGGGCTTCCAAATACTTGGATGCTACCAGATGAGCTGTGTGTGTGTGTGTGTGTGTGTGTGTGTGTGTGTGTGTGTATGTGTGTGTGTGTTTTTTTTAAACAAGTTATTAGTTAGTTACTAGAAACGCTGCTTTGTTGTGATTCTCCAGGAATGTTTGGTGGACTCCTGGTGGGCGAACTGAGTTCAGGAACAAAGGAAACAGCTTGTCTTTATCTCCAGTCACAGATATCATCGAGCCTCTGTGGATTCTTGCATCGCATCACGGTGAGTGTTTCAGCGTGTCCCCTGTGACCAACTGGACCCACCTCGGGGAAGTCTTACCTAACCGCTCATCATGCAGAAAGAAAAGCAAAAGATGAAACCGACTGGTGCTGCACACACACACACACACACACACCTCCTCCTCCTCCTCCTCCTCTTCACTGTGTGTTGCGCTCGGGCAGGAGGCAGCTCAGTCAGTCAGTCAGATGGAGACTCCGGAAAGTCTCGCATTTCCGCGACACAGCGCTGACTGCGTTTGTCAACATGAGCAGCGCGCACCCTGAGGACACGGTCGGGTCGGTCTCACCACACCTGTCGGCTCGTTCCAACCGCTGTGATTGGTGGTCAGCGTGGCTCGCGAGCGGCACCAGAACAGGCGCGCGTGGTAAAGCGACCCAACTCCAGTGTGAGTATCTGTCATTTATTCATTCAGTCGATTATTACAGAAAGATTGAGGCGAGATAAAGATTCTGTGATATTTTGTAGGGTATTCCTTTGCTGAAATATGTTTTTTCCTCACTGAAATTTCAAAATATTCTCTCACGAATGTACCTTTCATTTTTTAAATAATCTGTTCTCTATCTCATATTTTAGATTAGTGCAGCTTTATACGGAGACACAACTGTAATATTAGCCCAAACTTCCCCAAAGATGTAATCACAGCATACAAATTCTTCAATAAGCGTCAGAGATGAGTTGTAAAGTCCCCCCAAAGAAGGGAAACTATGTGTTTAAGTCTCTCTAATTCCTAAAACTAACATCCTCCTGGTTGAATTTTCTCCCTCGCTGAACAGCTGCAGAGTATCTCAGTGTCAGGTCTCTGGGGGGGTGGTGGGGGGGCAGAAAGACTCTCGATCTACCAGAGATTGAACCACAAACAAGGCAGAGTTATGAGGCGATGGCTGTAAACATTAGTACACACACGCTCTTACTCATCTTGTAATTATTGTTCTGTTTGTTGTAACACGGCGCCGACAGATTCCTCATTCCTTCCATGATGCCTAAATGGTTTCTGTGGACTTCTGTGGACTCTTTGGTCTTGAAGTCTGGGGGCCAGGCAGATATGTGCGAGAGGTTTGTGCACCCGCTGTTACCGCTTGACATTTAGTTCAATTTCCTCCCCTGGTCGAGTCCATTAAAAGGAGCTGCGGCGCCGCTGACAGTGCGGAGCCGACGTCCTGACAGGTAGGCGGGTGACCTTTCGGACAAGCCTGCCTCTGTGGACTCTCAGTGCAGCTTTCTAAATCACTAAAGTTGTATTTTATTGTTAATTGGAGGGTGAACGAGCGAGAGAGAAGGTGAAGTGTAGCACCTCTCCACGCCACCCCACCATAACTCAAGGCAACGCTCAGTCCCAGCCACGCAGTCTGCCCCGCTCGACCGGGCAGGAAAGGTTTTAGGTTGCCCCCTGAGTTTGTGGAACAAATGTCGAGGGCGGCTGAGATGTCAGAGCCGTGCTTCTCTTGGCAAGAGCCGACGTTGGAAGGGTTAGGTAATGGTAAAAGTATGAGAAGGGAGAGAGAGTCGTCCTGTATCAGATTGTTTAGACTGGACTCAGGGGGTCCACCACAAATGGAAGAAGAGAACAGAGCACATTAGGAATGCAGGACGGGATTGCATGATACTCAAGTTTTCTGGCAACAGCTCCCAGTTTCTATTCTGAGAGTTGGTCGTTTTTGACCTCAGATGACGGCGATCCCTCAGAAAACACATGATGGGCTCTGCATTATTTTTTCTGACGCGAAAAACGGTTTTGAGAGAGGAAGATTCAGCTCGGTCAAACTCTTATCTGCATCTTTCACTCCCTTGTTGTTCCGCTCGAGCTGTTCTGCCTGTTGAGTAATTTTCCCTGATGGATGATGTTTTTCACAGGGATTTTTTTTTTTTTTCTGTGTTTGTTTTTCCCTCGCCGCCTGATGATTTGTTGCTCCGACATCATTTCTTCTGTCACTGGAGCTGATTTAAAAAAAAAAAAAGTATCCTGTCTCTTTTTCATCCGTCAAAACAGAGTTGTTTGGTTGAGTTTGCATGTGCACAAAAAAAAGGAAACTGTGTTGAGAATGTGTGACAAAATAATTGAATTTGAACATCCAGCACATAATATGCTTATGTACACTGCTGCATAAGCCATGACTATTTTTGCTTTTAGAAGCTGATGTTATTTTTATGCGATAACCATTTTTATAACAATACACCCAACATTTTAACTTTACTATTTAATCACCGACAGCGATCTCTGAAAAGTTCAAGACACGCATTAAATCAAAATGTCCACAATTAGCTGCGTACGTGCTGCAGCCCTGAATGAGAATCTGAGTCATCAGCCAAGACTAATATTTTCCCAAAAGTATAAAAACAATTACATTGTGGGATCAGGCAGCGCTAGAAGGGAAATGTATTCATAGAAGTCGCGTGTGATTCATAACAAATAATTACGCTCATGACACACGGTAATTACAGGCTTAATTGTAAAAGGTTTTTAAAATTAGAATTATTCATTTCTCAAGTATGAACTTCTGTGTTTCACCCCCAGATACATATTGAGCGTGTGAACAGCTTTTGGCTCACAAGGGCTCGATAAAGAACTCGGACGAGCTGCAACACGTCATGTGGCAACGTTTTGTGTGTGCAAGCAGGATTAACAGTAGTAGGTCGTCACACTCAATCAAAAGCAGCAGCAGTTGAACGCCACTGACAGGTTCTGTCTTCGAACGGTTTGTTCCTGAATGGCAACCAAATGCACTCCTGGTTGTGACTCAAGAAATACATGTGTCCCATCGATGGAGAAACATCGAGCTGCGGGTTGCCAACCAAAGCCTCAGTCGAGTTTTTGCCTCTCAGTGCACAACATGAACAGGCAGAGTAGTTACTCTTTTTAGACCGGAAAAAAACCAAACAAAATAAAACATTCAAATCGACATGCTCAATCAGGTTTTCAATAATCTGTGTTCAAAACTGTTTCATTTCTATCTTGTGGTGAGAGCCTTTGGTCCTGGCAGGGACAGAAAAACTCCCTGTGGTCGGATTATTAAGCCTCATCATCATTTTGTAATCACATAAAAATGAAATCAAATGAAACATCTTTTGTAACATTGCCCAGGACGCATTAAAAAGGATGATGTATGACAACTTTGATTCTGTCAGTAAACACAAAGTTAACTGCTGACACCTGGGAGCACAGATGAAACAAGAAACACAGGATTTATTCAGTAAAGCCGAGGTTGGCCTTAAAGGTGCAATATGTACAGAACTGGCCACCTCTTACATTCATAGAGTAGACAAACAGGGGGCACTGTACCCCCGAAGTAACTGCTAACTGCTGCTGTAGCTGCTATTAGCTAGTTAGCTGTGCAGCTAGTGGTGTAACGAGAGAGGAAAGGCTGAGGCTAGCCTGTTAGCATGATAATATTTAATGCTTTAATGCAGTATCTCTCCGATACTATACAATGTTACAAAACAGGTCTCTTAATACACCCGTGATGTTTACAGACTGAAGTCCTGGTTCAGCTTTGACTGACTGTAGTTTGTGTCATGAGGGAATATTACCTGCATTCAGGGAAGGCTCACCTTTTCTTTCGACTCCGAAGAAAAGGTGCCTTCACCCGGCAGACCTGTGTGACTGTTGAACTTAGATGCCGTGTCACAGATGTCAGCCGTCACAAGCAAACGGACAGCTCTCTGACAGCCCAACCTGTAATAAACCGGAATTACCCTTTCAGTGACAAAAGGCTGCACCGCCCACCCAGGAAGACCTCAAATCCACCTCTATTCCTCAGAACTGCACGTTCCTTCTCCCTCGCACTCGTTAAACAGAAGAACAAACGATCTCCATGTTGGCTGCTTGTTATTAATGTCACATTGGTTTTAAAGCGCTGCCAAAGCAAACAACCTGTTGCTATTAGGAAAACACATGGACACAGATATATACACGTACATGCATGCACATGTACACAGCTGAGCTGAGCACCACAGCTGCGCTCCAGATGTCAAGGTGGACTGTGGTGACCTGGCTGATCAAGACAGACACAAATATTAAACAAGAGGTTTTAATATTTCTGGTGCTTTCTCCGCACATCTTCTGTTTTGTTGAGACTGCAGCATTGCTTCACCGGGCCGCTTATTCAAAATGAAGCCGTCAGAGAGTTTCTCTCTCTCCAGCGACAGAAAATCAACCTGCTTATCCATTTCTTTTTAGTAGGATGTGAAAAGGAAAGGGAGGACTTGTCCAGAATCATGAGACGGATGAAGTCCACTTCCTGAGATATTTGTGGTTTTAGGGAGCTGTTAGATTTCCTGCCAAGATATCATCCCTAATCTGATTGGGAAATAAAAAAAAAATCCTGTTGTCTGAGCACCCCCCCTCAGCTGGGAGTAATTGTTGTTTTCTGTCCTTAAAACTACTCTGACTCTTGAGCTCTTTTTCATCCACATAGAGAAAGTTGTATTATTGCTTCAGTTTGGTATCCAATCCGTCTTTGTTTCGCTTCCCCATCAGCAGCGAGTCTGCTTTATTTCCTTTTGTGGCATTGGTGCCTCCCATTTCCCAGCACTGGGATTCAGCCAAGTTCCAGTCCCAGAGTATACTGTACAAGGTCGGGGCGTGTTTACACAGTTATAAACACAGAGACATGATTGAAACATGTTTCACGAGAGGCGAGAATATGTGCGTATGCTGAGTTCAGGCTCCAGGGGCTGATTTTCTGCTCACTTTCATTGATTTCTTGGTCACAGTGGATCATCTTTTTCTTTTTCATGATGTTGATGCTTAAGAGAGGTCTGCATACGGCACGCAGCGTTCCGCCTCTGCAGGGATGCTGATTTGTTGTTCCGTTGTTATCTCGGTATCTGCAGCACAGAATGGGTTGAGGCTGATTGGCATCGTTTTGTGGTGAAGGGTAAAGAGAGGCGGGATAAATTAGACGGTGCAAGACGAGGAGGCAGCGCGTAAGGAGCATGCATTTAACACTCCAAAGAGAATTTCAAGCGGGCAGATAAAGCGGATGCGTGAGAGCCCATCTGAAGTCAACGCAATCAAATTTCCATATACCGTTGCCTTGACTGGAAGGAGAGGGGAAGAAGACACAGGCCTGCCGCTCGACAGCGTAATTGTTGATCTTTACCAACAGCACAACAAGGTTGAATGCTTAATCTGACACAGCTGTGGGATCTGCACAGCTGGGGGAGAATTAAAGATAACGAGCTTTCATGGTTTGTCCATATTACCGCCACACGCTTCCCGATAGGATGGACCATCATCACTTCAGCTTAAAGTGTTGTTATCACGCATCAGCTGGAGGTGGTTATCACTGTAGGTGCAGTGGACAGCAGGCAGAGTGCAAAAGACTCGGTCTGACGCAAATGCTTCAAAGCTTCCACCGTTGCCATGGTAATCGGTGTCCCAGTAGCTATTCGTAGGAAGGAGATGTTGTGAGAGCGAGACACGGAGCTGCCTGAAGTAGTTCGACCCTCCACGCTTCACGTCTGCTCCACACTCGAGGTTTGAGACGTTGGAGGTGAGGACGGTGGCTGATATCTCCCCTGCTGTCGTCCTCTTTTATCAGACTCATGAATACTATAATTAAAAAGCACATAGGTAAATGATTAACACCAGTTTACATTTACTTAGTTCTCATGACTTCTCGCTTGACTATTCACTTCCTCCATTAAACATCTCATCATCTGCCTGGATTCATGGTTCCCAGATGATAGCATGCTAATAACTTTAGAGATCCACTGACAAGTCCTTTATTGGAATGATGAAATACACTTTTTTTTTATCTTGATTTCTCAACAACCGTATTAAAGCTTACTGTGAAATTTTGGTGCAAACATTCATGGTCCCCAGCGGATTTGATAAGGATTCAGAAAGAAGGTAAACAGAAAGATTGGATTTTAAAAACAACACAATGTAGAATTTCCAGTTGGAGTTTGTTGGCTGTGTTGTAAAAAAAACCCTAAACAAATCTCAGTCATAGTTTGATAATATATGCAAACAGCAGAGGAGTGGAGTTCATACGCTTATTTATCATCTAGAGAGGAGACCTGGTTAATATGAATTGTAATTGAATGTAAGAAGTAGCAGCTCGTCTAGCCTTGACCTCTTGGCTCGTGTGAGAAATAAAAAAGCTTTGGTTTAATAAAATCAAGAACTGCTGCCCCCTCAGCCTGAACAGATTCAACACATTTCAGGGCGGTCTGCACCACGTTTTGTGGGATATCTTGTGCGAAGTCGATATTTTGACATGAGGATGGGAAAAGAAGGAAATCCACTGTCCAAATAGGCAAAGTTCATCCTCTGGGAGCATCACACGGCTCTCAAAATTCCATGGCAATCTGCCCAGTTCATTTCAACAAGTCTGAAATTTTGGCCTGACTGTGACACAAACAAAAAAATGTCCTGATGTTTCTCATCAACAGATCAGGAGTAATATCCAAGTAGTTGTTGTGATATGTTGATGTTTGTGTTGGACTGAACAACTGTCTGGCAGTGTCGCCACCCTGAGGCCCCAGAATGAGCGAGGTTTTAAATCAATATAGACGTGAAAAGAAATAAAAGAAAGTGTGTGGCTGTGAAAGAGCCAGACAGTGCTGGTCTGTTGGTCAATCCACTACTTCCTTTGGTCCAAACTGAAAAACTCAACATTTTAAAACCATGAAATTTCGCCAGACAATCATGTGTGCAGATGATGAATCTTAACAGCTTCTGTAGTTCCACAATAAGGTGATCATTTGTGTTTTTTAGTGAAATGTTGCATGGATTTGCTTGAAATTTGGCACACACATTCATGTTCCTCTGCAAACTCCTTTCAAACTATGACAATAAATCATTGTCAAGTTAAAATGAAGATGGATTCAGCAACTGCATGCCTTATTTCTCGCTTATTATGTCTTCAAAAGCACATTTCGCTGAGCTGTTTTTTGAAACATAAGAGAAAGTTTCCACCATGTTGGTCCATTTCAAAATCCTGAGTCAGATGCGGCCAGTAAGTGTTTGCGTGGTTGTTGAAGGATGCCGTCTGTGGACACGTACCTCAAGAGTTTGACTTACCAACAGACTCTGCTGGTTGTGGCGCTCTCCTACTCATGATCTGATTGGTTGAAGTTAGTCCATGTTAGACTGTCAAGGAATAAAGTTTTGCCTTTCCAAGTTGTTTACTGGCATCAGAAATTCAAGATCAAAACTTTGATTTCTTTATGTCCAAGTGCCTGAAAAACTGAAGATATTCCCATCAGCATAAGTTATACTTAGTGTTTTGTGTTAAACCACACTGAGTTGTAAACATGGTAATCATACTGGCTTAATATCAGCATGTTTGCATCGTCATTGTGAGCATGTTGGATGCTGATGTGAACATTCGGGAGCCACTTAAGCTCAATCACCACTGTGGACTCCCAGTCTTGTTTTTGGACAAGATTCATGGACTTTGTTTATGATTGATGATTCAAAAGATATAGATGGAGATATTGAGAGTACAGTAGCTGCATAGGAAAAAAAAGAAGCAAGACACCAAGACATAACACTATCATAGTGTTTTCTGTAGCCTTTTCAGATAATCCGACAAACTCCGACTACATGAGTAATATCTATTCTGGCTCTGGCACCAGATCAGTCCTGACATTTTGTCCTCGTGGGACAACAAAGGCTTCTAATACAATGATGAATGCAGGTT
This sequence comes from Acanthopagrus latus, assembly GCF_904848185.1. Lineage (NCBI taxonomy): Eukaryota > Metazoa > Chordata > Actinopteri > Spariformes > Sparidae > Acanthopagrus > Acanthopagrus latus. Next base: position 21,388,542 of record NC_051053.1, on the reverse strand, counting down.
TTTTTTTGTTTTCTCAGAGTCAGCAGGATTTTGATGACGGGGTTTCATCTCAGTCAATCCCGCCTGCTGTTTGCTTCCCGCCACAGATCGATTTTTTTTCAGACCTAAGAGGTCCAAAGGCTGTCTTCCCTGCTCTTTCTCACACTGTTTTTTTCCCTCATCTGCACCACTTCACTTCTCCGCTCCACGCTTTAGCCTTTACTCTCACTGTCCTCTTCATGCTCTATCACATTTCCAAATCGCTCTCTTCTCCCGCACTTTGAATTTTTTCCTCGAACTAGGCATTAATCTTTAATGAGGAGAGTAGATTAATAGCTGCAGAGAACAGAGAGGAGAGCAATTACCTGGATTTTTCAGAAATATAGAATTAAACCAGAGAGCAGTATCATTTATTGATGTGATGCTTTTCAAAACACAGCTACAAAGGGCTTTACACATTAAAAAGAATATAAACAACATCAGAATATGAGGAAACAGTATAAGATATGCAAAGGTTCTGTGTAGTTTAAACTATTAAGTCCTGGATGTAGACATTTAGTGAGAGGTATCGTTGACATTTTAGAGAGCCCACTGCTATCTGCTGACATTATATGAGGTCCATAAACCCTCTAGAGGGGTCGAAAAAAAGTTCCTTACCCAAGCCCAGCGTCTACCCGCCGAGGTCTGCAGATATTGCCTTGCATTCCTGATAAGTCTGCAAGGGCTCAGCGTCGCCCCATTTTGAAATCTGCAGGTGTGAGGCGGCTTTCTCGCGGACCTTTCAGCCCTCTGTGCAAACATACAGCGAGTTCGAACCGATGCCGACTTTGTTTGGAATGGCCTGCTGAGAAGGAGCACGTCCGCGGGTGACAGGCGGGTTCGTTAGTGCAGTTAGTTGTGATAATTCTTTAAAATGTCTTGAAGGGGTTGTTTGTTTTTTTTGTTTTGTTTCTAAAGATTTTGAAAGGCTCCCCTCTGAGCTGCAAAGATGCAATTAAAGTGTTTTTACAGGCTGAGAAGCAATCCCCCTTTAACTGGAGAACCTCTTTAATCTGTTTGGTCTGACAACTTTATGACTAGTTTGCGTGTAAACAGTGCGGTCCCATCCTCATATTTAACATGTCCTCGCGATTACGCATTGGTGACGTCTGAAAAGCTTTCACCACTTAACGGGTGAACATTTGAGACGTGGCTGTCTATCACAGAGCATCGCCCTCTCTCCCCCTCTCTCTCTGTTTCTCTCTCAACACAGCCAGTAACCTCTGAAATCCTCCCCAGGCTTGTATCTTTTTCACAACATCGTCCAATAATTTAAGATTTTGCTATCAGTAACAGCTACAGTAGGTGAAAGGAAAGACCTGCCCTGCAGATACGATAGCAAGCTGCCAATCACTTCTGCAGGCGGCTGCAGTGTCGGTGCACAAAGTAAATGGTTTCTAGCTGGTTGCAGTTGCTTATTTACTGTACATACAGTGATCAATATTCTCAGCCTGTATTGGCCAATCACAGAGATATAAGTCAGTATTGATGTGAATGAATGTCTGATATGCACCAATATGAAACCATTCTTAAGAGATTATATTGTAAAAAATGATGCTCGGGATAATTTATGATTATTAAATTCATAGTGACGTCTAGTTTCTTTCAGTAAAAGTTCATCGTAACATTTATTGTTAAACATTAAAATATCCTGCCATGATTTCATGTCTTTGTTGCAGAACTGCATTCATGTGATCATCGGCCAAAATATTGTTATTGTAGTTTTTAACCCCCTAATATCAGTATTAACACCTAAAACAAATATTGGTCGGGCTCTAGTTGCATCACTTGCAATGAAACAAATTAACGCAGCAACAAGGAACTACACTGTTGTTGATTCTGGCGACCCCTGTGGACAAACGTGGTTTGAGCATCACCGCCTCCTCTCGTAAAGATCTGTTTTCTGATTAGGGAAATAGGCAACGTATTTTTAATCAGCTGTTTGCAGGAGGCACGCCATGAGATCATCTACCTATTTGTAGCTGCGTTAGATTAATAACTGTAATAAAGCCCTGGTGAAATGAGGTAAAGTTTGTTATTGCGCTGTAATATTCCAGACTACAGAGCAGCTTCTAGCCTCAGACTGTGACTTCTCAATTCATCCTCAGCACTCAACAACTAAAATAATTTGTGACGTATCCGACATGGAAATGAAATCCGACCCGTTGAGAGGCTTTAAGGCGACATTATGTAACTCTCTCACCTAAAAAAATAACAGCTTCAGAGTCATTGTGATGGTGTTTACGTTAACATACAAGTTTTCAACACATAATATTGTTGTGACGTAACGAGTTTTGTTTGTAGTTAACACCCACATTACGTCTGACAAACTGTTACACACCTGGGATTTGTACTCACCACAGTGGTGTTATGACTGTCGGGGACGCCAAATTGAACAACATGCCAATTTCTACATATGTTGCTTTAAGCAAATCTATAATAACTATGTTTATGGTCACGCTGATTCATGCTGATTTACGCTGATTTACGTGTTTGTTTATACACTAGAAGCATCAGTATATGTGAAACTGTTTAATAACCAGCTGAAAGTTATTTGTATGTTTAAGAAATGTCGCCCAGATAACTGAGACAGAGACGCCATTTAATAACGTGAGCGTGATGTTGAGTCACATCATGTTTTTTGTGGCAACGCTTTAACAGGCCGTTGTTGCTCAGCGCTGTAAAATTAGAGAAAGCTCCGTGTACTCGGTGCTGGGTTTCATTCCCCGGTCCAGTGGGATTGTTAAATCTAACAAACTGCAACAAAAGTAAAAAGAAATACATTACTGGCTGTGGAAGTGTCACAGAAGTGTATTAAAAACATTTTACACCTCAGTGTCTAGAATTTATTCTCATGAACCCAAGAAATAATAATGAACACTTTTTTATTATTCATGTGGAGGGAAAAGATAACAGAATTGGTGCACTTGCCACGCTGCCTGTCCACCTGTATCAATACCTAACTCGTTTCCCTCTGTAGAAAACCTTGATCTTCAGATGATATTTCCAGGTTAACTAAACAGAGCTGTGAGTGGGCTTTCAGCTCACAGAGAATAATTGTGTGTTTTTAGTTTCGAATTACAGAGTAACTATTATTCTGACCTTGGAAGTCTCTTAGGAGAGCTTTTCTTTGCGTGTGCTATACGCCCCTCGTCATAAGGAAAGGCAGACCACACACACACATTCTGCAGCTGACCTCAAACATTTTTAGAGGTGGGCTTGTGCTATAGACGGCAGCACAGTTATAGAAATTCACACACCGATGCCCCAGGAGGCTCCCTCAAATACCCTGATATTAAAAAATGTTCTCACCACCTTTTTTGGAGATGCCTGAAATACTTCAAAGGAAAGGAAAAGTCTTTTTTTCTTTTAATAAAGCCATGAGCTGTATTTTAACAACTGTTTGTGATTAACAGGACGCCCTGCTGAAGAGATGAAGACAAACGACGACCTGCAGATTAAAAGCTATGATGAATGGACACATCAGGACACACAAACTCCCGTAGGTGAGGCTTTGAGAGAGTAATTTCCCGTCTCCTTTTTCCTACATGCCGACTCTTCTTCAATGTCAGCATGCCGCTATCGGACTGCAAATATGGGACCAACCCCCAAAAGGACCACAATTACTGCCTCCACAGCTTGCCCATGGCTGAAGACTATCACGGGAAAAAGCCTGTCAGGACATTTTTTGACTTTAGGCACCTGAATGTGTCTGAAAACGTGGACGTTAAGTCGGCTCCCCTGTTGTCACTGACGAACCTGCGGAGCATCTCGAAGGTCAAAGTGGTCAGCTTCCTGATGGGCTTGACGCTGACGTTCCTCATCATGGCCTCCTACATCCTGACGTGGGACAAGAAGGGGCTTTTGTTCACCCCCTCGCCCGATCAGTTCAGGCCTGTGGTCATCCTCACCAGCGCGACAGCAGCTGAAACCTCCTCCGAAAAGAATTTAATAGACATGAAACTGCTGGTGAGGCTCATCGGCTCCAAACTGGAATACACACCCAGGAAGGTGCCCGATGAAAAGGATGTCATCGAAACGGACTCACATGTAAGTTTGCGCTGTAAATCAGTGGACCAGATGATAATTCAGTTGGTGTGACAAATAACAAACACCTTGCAATCAGCCCTGCTGTAATGCCTGTTTGCTGAAGCTCATAATGAGGTGTTGAGTCATTGTAATGGTTTGAGAGGCAAAGCTTGTAGTTAATATCAGGTTACATGTCTCGCTAAGTGTTTCTAAGGACCCACTGACCGCTGTGAGCTAATGTAGTCAAATTCAGCTCTGTTGAGTAAATGTTCTCAGAAGAGGTTTCCATATTATCCTACATCAGTTTGTAGTGTTTATGGCTAAAGCATGAGCAACACTGGCAGACTGGAAATCACAAGTAGTGAGTCAGTGACCAGCTGGTAGTAGTATGTGTCAGTGGTGCAACATAATGCAACTAACAGCTGCACAAAAGGGCAAAATAATGATGATGAAGATGATGCATCAGTTGTAAAGCTGCAGAATAATCCCATATGGCCCCAAAAATAAAGATGTTTTGATACTTTAAGTCATCAGAACTTGTAATTAGAGATGCACTAATTGAAATGTTCTTGGCTGATTGAAGTTTGTGACAGCACACGCAAACATTTTCTGTGTTTATAATGAAGCATGAACTGCACCAGGTTACGTAACCATCTCTCAAGTCTCAAGATAAAGTGCTCCGTCACTGGACAAAGACGTTTTGTACAAATAACATCCAACTGAAAATAGATTGCAGTATATTCCACTTTATCTAACATGCTCTAAGTGGACTCTGCACTGGTCCCATGTGACACAGACGCAGAACTGAATGAATCAGACTGTCGTCTCTGACTGACAGTAATCATTTCTGTGCAGTGTGAGTTATTTGATTTCAGGGGTAAAATAGCTGCTGTTCATCAGGAAATCCCTTTAGAGAGTACACTGTAGCTTACCAGGTTTATTTCTCCTTTATTTTCAACAGACAGTAGTACAAGGAGTGGCTCACTGGGAAGCTGACACTTTCCCTCACAGCTGTTTTGAAAAGAGTTGGCAGCTCCTCTCGCTCTTGTGTCTTATTTGACCTGCCATCATGTACAGTCAGTCTCACTGTCTTCTTCTACTGCTACTTTCTACTTCTAACGTTCTTTTATTGGAGCGTGATCAGAATGGTTATACTCTCAACACAGTGTGACTGATGGGGTCAGACATATTCTTCGTATGACTGCCTGCAGCGTGCCTTTACACTTCTGGACAAATACATGTACTGTTACACCTCCAAGTCTTTGTTGTATTATCCAGTATCTGTTATTTTGTCCACCCTCTGTATTGTCATGTCACTTTGTTCCTCTCTGCAGTTATTCTCTGTGATTCCTCGTCATTTCATGCCTGGCATCAAGAGCCCTTGCTGGTACGAGGAGTTCTCTGGTGAGCTCAGTGCTGATCTGTACAAGAGGAACCTCTTTACTCAGCGCTCAAAGAGCTTCAAGACAGTCTGTGACCGCCTGAGGACTAATTTCCAGCAGCACTTACACCACAGAGACGGAAAACACTTTCGTCTTCGCTGTTTGCCGTTCTTCTATATCATCGGTCAACCAAAATGTGGCACGACCGACTTGTTCCACAGGCTGCTGCTGCATCCGGAGGTCAAGTTCAACACGATGAAGGAGCCGCACTGGTGGACCAGGAAACGCTTTGGTAAGTCAAGAGGAGATGGTTTTGTAGAAGTGTTTCCATGATTTTGGCAAAGGTCTATGGAAGCTAGCTGACGTATTGAAAGATAGTTATGACTGAATTCATCCAAAAGAAAGAAACAGATGTCTGGTATGGAAAAAGAGCTGCCACGATTAGTTGATCGAAAGAGAATTAACCAGCAGATATTTTGATTCATTGTTTAAGTGCTGTTCATGAAAAAAAGGCACATTTTTGACAGATTTAAGCCCTCAGATGTGAGAACAGTCTGCTTTCACTACAATTTTTTGGGTTTTGGTTGGACAAAACAAGATCTATTTTGATTTCAACTTGATGAATTATTAATTGAGATAACAAGGCAGATTAAAGGCAGGTTATGAAGAGCAACTTAGATGTAAAGTCTTTTTTTAATGGGAGAAACTTTTCACCTCATCTTTACTAGCATGTGGCGATAATGGCAGGAAAATGTCTACAAGCCAGCCCCAAACCACATAATCTATGAGGAATGCCAACAGTCACTGATACTTGGATAAAAATTAAAAAAGTGCCTCTTCAGGGGAAAGGGAAATAATACCTCTTTAGGAAATAATGAAACTGAAATCTATTTTTATTTTACTGCCTCTTAAGTCCCCAATGTAATGAAATGGTAGAACAGTGAAGGTGTGGAGATGGGCTTGGATATGAAGGGGTTCAGTGAAGACAAATCAAAGAAACATGCAGACAGGAGGTTATTGAAAGGCAAGAAACACTCCTGCACAAAGACACACAGCCCGGATGCAGGTCACCTGGTGGAATGGTGACTTATGATGCTCACAATTTCCCACAACTCAAAGAAACAGGGGCAGCAGATAAACAGACCAGGGTTCCTGGCCGAGGGTCTGCAGTGTGTATCAGAATGAGAATCAGACCGACCAGGGTGCCTTTCCCCACCTCTGTTAACCCTTCACAGAAAGGGCATCATCACACTCTGATTGGCTGGAAAAGAAAATGCCCCGGGCTACTGTCACTCATTAATTATGGGCTGATCTCGACACCCTGTGCACATCTGAACTGAATCCACTGCAGTCAATCCAGAGGGATTTTTTAATTCAGCCAACATAAAATAATAAAAAGCCTTTTCTTCTAGGCTGTGTAAATGTGCAGTCAGCAAACACGGTAAATCATCTGATCATCTGTTAGTTATTCGTCCAGTTGATAAGCCAGTCTTCAAGCTTAAACACTAACCTACCACCTCAGACTATAACCAAAGACCTTCTGCATCTGCTCCATTTTTTATCCTCACTGGAGAACTTTTACTTTTTGTATGAAGGTCAACTCGACCAAAACACTAAGGCTTTTAATAATTTTCAATTTGCTCTCCCCGATTCAAAGCTTATACAACCCCATTAAATGCATTTCACGGTGAAGAAGTCCATAAGAGAGTTTATAATGAGTGTTATTTTCTGTTACCTCGGGCGACAGGTTATATCCGTTTCAAAGACGGCTTCCAGGAAAGTTTTCCTGTGGAAGACTACCTGGATCTGTTTGACTTGGCAGCTCAGAACATTCAAGACGAAATCAGTGGAAATTCATCTGGAGACCACCGCTCACTGCAGTTCATAACAGGTGAACACATGTGAAAGTGTTTGTGTGTGTGCGTGGGTGGCTTGTGATTTGGTATTGTTAGTGTCCATTGTGCGTCAGATGGAAGAACTTATAGCCTTGATAGATTTCAATTGGTGTTTTTCTGAAGACCTTCAAACAGCAAAACATCCTGACTTACCGCTCTCTTTTGTCCCTCTCTCCTTTATTGTCGGGCCTTGCTCATTTTCTAACAAGTGGCTCTGACCTCAGGAGCCCTACAGCGGTGCTCACATCATTCTTGATATTCTGTGAATGGCTCGGCCTCTTTAGAAGTGTACACAGAACCTCAAACGCCTCTCGCTGCTGTCACAACCGCCTTTATTCTTTTTCTCTCCGTGCTTTCTTCTTCTGACCCTGAGGGGAAATGGAGAACATCCCTCAATAAACAAGGAATTAAAGAAATTACATTTGTGAAGAAAAGTGGCAGTCGTCTTTTGACGGCAGTTCTCAATGTTTTAGTTTTATTGGTTTTCTTCTGTTGAAATTTGTTTTTTTGGCTTTGGTTTCTGAAGTGAAAGACTCTCCTCAAACTTAGACAAAGTTAAAAAGCTGCAACTGCACTGTCACAAATGTGTTTAAAGGAGACATGCTAATTTTTATGCTTCATAATTTCATTTTGGGTTACTACTAGGCTAGGTTTACATCTTTTAATGCTAAGAAAACACATCCGTCTTCTCATGCTGTCCAGCGCTGCAGCCCTGTTTGAGCTACTGTCTCTTTAAGAACCCCCCCCAAATACCCAATCTCCCCATCATTGGTCAGCTCACAAACGCCTGAGCCAGCACTGCTAACATCAGAGCAGCTGTGCTAAATCAACTCTTCAAACAAGTTGGAATTAATTATGCAATTGTGTTACATGGTGAAGTAGTATGGCATCACAAAGTCACAGAATTAAAGGTGGTACTACTGACGAGGCATTCCAGGAGCAGTGTTTTCTGTGGGAAAGATGAACTCCTGTTGGTACTGACTTTGACCTTTTGAAGTTTTAAGATCTTTGACATGCAAAATGATATATACAACACTGAAGGAAAAGAAAACAATTTAAAAGCACAACACATCTACATTAAAATCTAAAAAACTGCAAGTTCATTCTCACAAATCTGTGTAGTTTAGACGGACATAATGTTCCCACACCGGCACAGAATTTGCAGCATCTCTTGGACATCTCAGCCTAAAATTCAGCTGCATGACATCATTAGGCCAGAGTGTGCACTCGCTGCATTTTCAATGAAATGTTGTTCAGCCAGGGTGATGCTAAGACTGTCAATGTGTTGACAGGTGAAGCCAGTGCATCCACTATGTGGGACAATCAAGCCTGGAGCTATCTTCCCCGAGACGGGGAGGAGACAGAGCCTCCGTTCCTGGCTCAGGACTTCATCCACATGGTCCAGCCTGATGCCAAAATCATCATCATGCTCAGAGATCCAGTTGAGAGGTACTATAGAGAAATCCATCCGCACATGTGTCTGTATAGATACAGATGTGATTTTTCTGTGGCGGAACTGTTTGGTTTGGATCCCCATGAAGAGGTTTTCCTGTAATCCGTCATTGTTGCAGAATGTTTTTCGTTTGAAATTAGAGCTCCGGTTGAACATCCAGTGAAATATCTGCTCACAGTTCCAACTGGCTTCCACCTCTGTTTCCCTTCTGTTCCCAGACTTTATTCTGACTACCTGTACTTCAAGATGGCCAACAAGTCAGCGGAGGACTTCCATCAGAAGGTCGTAGAGTCTGTGCAGTTGTTTCAGTCCTGCCTGTCTGAGAGGTCCCTCCACTCCTGCGTCTACAACACCAGCCTCTACAACGCCATGCCGGTGAGCTCAAATGAGGTTCACAAAACTGTATTTAATTACACCTAACTTAAGTTCTTTTGTGAGAATTCCTACCTGTCTCGGAGGTGGTTGTACACGTGTCGTAATGGACTGAAGTGCATCTCATTCTATGAAAAATATGACTAACTAGCCGCCCAGACTCACTTCAGACCCTTCAGCATGTATCCCATCAGGCAGCGCTCCCACAGGACCGAGCTGAGTTATGAGCTCTGTCGGCTGTCACCCATAATCACAGCATGTATGTGACAGCACTGTTATACCGGGAGATTTAGCACGGTAAAAAGCAGCAATCAGCTCAACCTGAAGCCGCTGGAACAGAAACAGAATCTCAAATCTGAGAAAAACAACCGGAGCAACACCATTAGAGTCTGTGTTTACTCTCCTGTTACGGATGAGATGGAGATGAGGGATTTCTGCTTGTGCCACCCTTCTCCAGAGACAGGACACAGAAGCCCAGTTTCAGCAGCTGGTTGTTGTGCTGTGGCGCCCTCATGAGGACTTAAAGTGTCAATGCATCTGGATCAAGTTAATCTCACTGTTTGATTCAGAGCTCATGACTGACACAGACATTTAAGCTACTGCTACAAATGTGGATCACATTAACAGTGTTTATACTGAATATTTACATAATAACATCTGTTGGCGTTTTTCTCTTCGTGGGACTGCTGTTCCAGAAAGAAAAGCTCAAAAATAAAGACATGTTCAATAATTTGCACACAGATAATTTGGTTTCTTTGGGGCTCACATATAAGTGCCGATTAAAGAGCTCTTTTGAAGATGCCCAGTGTTTGGAAAAGGATAGTTAAAGAACAAGGCTTGGTATTCAACAACAACAAAGACTTTTACCCGCTTTATTCCTTAAATTTGATAAACGTTTTCATCACAGGTCTCTTTAAGGACGTTCATGTTCATGTTTAATTAACAGATTGAAAGTTCTCTTTTGACCTTTCAAACAGCAGCTGACTAAACAATCTGATCTTGACCTGATATGATTTTTTTCCCCCGCAGGTGAGGCTCAGTTTGGGGATGTACATCGTCTTCTTGCTGGACTGGCTGACAGTTTTCCACAGGGAGCAGATTCTAGTTCTTCGACTGGAGGACTACGCAGCTAACCTGAAAGTGACCATCAGGAAGGTGTTTGATTTTCTGAGTGTTGGTACGTAACCACAAAGCTAAAGGTGCAAACTCTTTGTATAATACAATCTCAGATAAGTTAGAGGCTGAATATTTCTGTGTATGTGTCGGGTTGTTACAAAATGTTGGCATTTTACATTTCTTCAGACAAAGGATACATTCACATTTGTATCATATTTACATTTCTACAATATATGTTATATCACGTTCACATTACTTAAATATGAGCTAAGTTTCATGTTGGGAGGTGGAGAGGAATTCAGGACATTTTCCATTCTTGTGTGTGGTGACATACCAAAAAAAATGGACAGTAAGCACATACATAAAAACATACAGTTACAACATAAAGAAATGTGAATTGTGTGCAGAAGCTTTTCTTTGTGGCGACTGAGTTGCTCTTGTGTATCTGACAGCAGCCTCTCGACCTCCCTGCAGGTCCGATATCAGAGAGGGTAGAAGCAGCACTGTCCAAACGTCCCATGTCCAACACTCGGCGGGCGGCAGACAGAAACCTGGGTCCAATGCTTCCAGTCACCAGAGACCTCCTGAGGGCATTTCACCAGCCCCTCAACCATAAACTGGCCAGTGTGTTGGATAACAAGGCCTTCCTCTGGAGAAAAACCTGAAGAAGAACGAGCATGGACTGAATGTGGGCGGATATGAATGAACGCCTATTGGGAGTAAATAATTTCACCTAGATATTTGTAAATGGGATCATATGAAGCTCTGAAAAAGTGTTTGGGTTGTGTTTGTGATATTTATTTGCTTTTGGAAGAATGTGAGTGACTCATTAAATCAAGTTGATGATAATAAAGTAAACTGAATTTGTTTTTTAATGTTTTTAGGGTGGAAAAATTGTTTTAGTGCTGCTGAATCAAAGCCCAAGGCAAATCTAGGGAAATTATTGAAGAACATAATGAAACCTGAGATATTTCATCACCAAAAGTGTCTCACTGTCAGTACAAACTATTATAGCAAACAGTTAAACCCACAAAACTTGAACAATTGCAACGGTGATCAAAAGAGTTGCACTGAAGCGACTTGTCTGTGATCGACTGATCTGATTCTGTTAAACTGTAATGACACAGAAATATGGATAGTAAGAACTTTAGAGAGCTGAGATGTGGTTGAGGTCTGGCAGGGCAGAAGAGAGAGAGCCAGCGCAGGTTCTGCAGACAGACTGAACACAGGGAGGCAGTGCAGGTGTGTCCAATCTGCTCTGACGAGACGGCCTTCACTCTGCCTGCAGCCCTCTGCAACACAACAACTGAGTGAGTGAAAATACACACACACACACACACCAAACAAATGACCTGACATGACTGAACAGTGCAGCTATGGACAACACTGAGTCATGGATTTGACTATATAATTCAGCGTAAACCTCACATATAGCTTTATTTCACATAGTCAGAGCAAATAATTCCGAAAGTACAGACTATGATAATGTCAGATGGTGTCGGACAAAATCTTTTGGCTACTTCATGGGAAAAAAGGGCAGAAAACTGGATGTTGAGGACTTAAGAAATTGTGTAGAACTGTGGATTTTGCAGAAATTATGTAATTTGTGGGACATCATGTTCATGGTTACTCACAGGAGGGCGCTAAAACACAGATTATAATTCTAGTATCCAACATCCGAATCACAGTCTCCTCAGCAGATGATATTACTGAGATATTTCACAGTTTTTATAAATTGTTTGTCATTGTTTGAGCTTTCACATACAGACTTATGCTTTATTTTTCTGTTGGGGAGATTTCATAATTCTGTGAGAAGGTCTGATACAGTTTAATCAACCTGAAGACTGGATTGGGTGGGGAGAGGGAACAATATATCAGATAGTTGGACCAGACAAAGTTCCTTAATGATCTGATGTCACCTTCTTGGCATCAGATTAAATTCAGCAATCAAGTTCCTGTCTGGTGATCCTGGTAATTATTTACAGCCAGTCCAAATTATTTACACAGAAAATTGCTTTTTTTAAAAAAATCTCAACAAACTATACATACATTTCCCATCTAATGTTGAATCAGTGTAGATGTGGGATTTATCACAGGAGACAGGATAAGCCATTTGAAATGTAATATGTTTATGCAGAAGCTCCCCTTAACTTTATATTTAATAACTGAACAAACACACAAAGTTTATGTGTGAGTCTGCACTCATTTTAATTAAACTAATTTATTCAATTTGACTCTACTTGACAGAAAAGGTTGCATTCAGTGTGACCCTTGTGTAATGGAATAAGATGGAAAATTAACATGTAATTAAAATAATTAGTCACTTTTTTTGGCAAGTTATTTTCGAGTGTATTTGTCAGAACCCCCGACAATAACAGGAAGCTGACACCCACATGCTCTCCAATTGAGATTTTTTTTTTTTAACTGCAATAAATAAACCAAGAGGAAGTCAATTTGGATGTGAGGTGTGTTTGTCAGCAGCATCAGTAGTGTGTGTGTGTGTGTGTGTGTGTGTGTGTGTGTGTGTGTGTGTGTGTGTGTGTGAGAGGTGTGAAGACAAAATGAAAAGCCAATCAAAGTGAAAAAGCAGGTTGCAGGTGCAGTGGAGTAGTGATGGCGTTATTCTCAACACTATGGCTCGTCCGTCCTATAGAAGTAGAGAACTGGGCTCAGGTGCGTCAGGCAACATCAGTGAAATCACATCAGCAGACCGGGCAGGAGGCACTGCAGGGATTTATTTCAGAGGAGTCAAGAGAACTGCAAAGCCAGAAGCAATAAAAAAGATTTAACTTCATCTTCTTACGTTTGACTCTTTCCTCTCTCTGTCATGGAATAACAACACTGTGTCTTACGTGGTGAACATGCTTTCACATTCCTTGTTTTAACAGCTGATTTGCCCTCAGATGAAAAAGAAACAGTCCCATTTTTGTTTCACAAATCGATGAGGTACAATTAAAGCTTGCTTTTTTCAAACTGATGCTTCACACGGGTGAGCCACTCACGTAAACACTTTCCCCGCTTTCCATTATTTACTGTCAGTCCAGGAGATTACACCCTTCCACTGTGGCTGACTTGATGGGTTGACAGCTATTACATTTAACACCATACAGATTACACGAGACACTCGCCTTCTGTCATACTTAGCGTGCACTTATTGAGGAAAGAAAATCAAAGATCGGAGATTGAGGAGGGCCTGGGCCGAGAAATCACCTTGTTAAGCTCTCTGATTATGTGCATTTACAATGTGATTGGTCTCACGGATGACGACAGAGCTCCAGGAGCCGCGGGGCTGAGGAGAGAGGTAGCCAGGCCTGGCTGATTGCCTTATTCATGCGATATCGATAGTAATCCTCTCCAGGATTTTCAAAGGCAGAAGGACCCGATAAGGTGTCTTTTGACAATCCTTCATTTTGTCAAGGACATAAGACATTGTACTGTGAGCACTAAAGACATCAGATTATCCCCATAAGTGTGTGTGTGTGTGTGTGTGTGAGAGAGAGAGTGTGTGGATGTATTTTAGCAGCTAGACTGATTTAAGAGTCTATCCCTTTTCTTGCATCATCCCTCTTCACACCTTGTTTCACAGTCTCAGCTCACTCACACCTGGGAACTGAAAAAAAATGAAAACACCACCACCACCACCACCACGATCATCATCCTCATTATCATCTCCTGTCCACTGAGCAGCTTCACTGCAGCAGTCAAGTGTCCAGTGCCTTGCTTCAGAGCACATGGTCAACTCGAAATGGAAGCAAAAGCAAAAAAAAAACAAAAAAACCCAACAACTTTAAAATGTAACATCTCAAGAAATGCTTGAAAACACAGTAAAAACAGATGAATGATGGCTGATTTTCATTTAGTTAAAATCTGCAAAGAACAGAGTTAGTATTGTAGCAACACATGCTTTTTCTTCCTCGTCAAACATATACATCATAAAATGTACGTATATACCACCGCCACCACCAAATGTATATGTGCAATACCACGTCCTGCCACAAGACGCAATAGTCTGAAAGCCCCCATAGCTTCAGCTAGGGGTTAATATGAGAGTGTGACTTCACTATATTTCAAAAGCTCTTTCAGCTTTCGGTGTAATAACAAATAAACTCTGTTAAGAGAAGAAATACTCTTACATCTATTTTTCTTCTGATAAAAAAAAAAAAATAGATTACTTAAAACTCACCAAAACAGTCTTATTTGGTTTTTCCACACCTCTGGTTTAGTCGAAATAAAGCTCCTGTAAGTAAAATGGGTAAATATCACGGCTCTGCGCTCCATTTTCCCCTGCTGCTGATGCCTGACACCCTCTCGCTTCTCTTCCCTGAACGCTTGTCATGTCCTCTCATCCCCACAATCACAGTCCTGCTCAGAGCTGCTGTAAACCGCCTCTGTGCTGCATCTCCTGTCTTTAAACCTACCTCGGTTGCTCCCAGATGTTGTGTCCAGTCCTGCTTTAGTGTCCAGCCGTGTTCACTCTTAAACTCGAGAGCAACTGGCTTTACGGCTAACCGAACCATGAGGTAATTAGCCGACACAGTCTAGGAAAGCTAGCGGAGAGCAGAAGTAGGCCCATGTTTGTTTGGGCTACCTTTGAAGACTGGTGGATGAGAGTGTTTTGGTGTGATTGTGACTGAGAAATGTTAGGTTGAAAGCAAAAAAAGTTTCCTATTGGCAGTTTAATTTTGAAGAGAGGCTGCTTTAGCATTGAATATCACGTTTTTCCCCTCACTGATTACATTATCTACAGTGGTACTCCTTAAGTGGTTTGTTTTACAATTCTTTTACACTCACTGGTTTACTCATTTTCCTCTAACAATCCCCAGCCTGGCTGTTTATTCACTGACATCTCCAACTACAGCTAGGATTTTTATTTTTTACAGTTTATGTTGAGTCACACATTAAAAAAAAAAAAAAGATCCTCTACTCGTCTACGGTTGTTTGGCACTTGTGAGTGGCTCACCTCTGATGACCTGAGGTAAATTACCCACGTTGGAGAGGAAAAAGGCAATTGAGGCTTTTGGAGCATCCTCAACCCATTGATTACTGAATCAATAGGGAACACAATGAATAAAAATCATTAGCATAGACGTCGAGCACCAGACGCTCAAAGCAACTGACAGAAAACAGAGGTGTAATGGAAGAAAGGGGAAAAGACAAGGAACCTGCTAAAAGATATTATTAGAATATTATTAGTAGTAATGCTGATATTCTAACTGAATAATGTTTTGTGTTTAAGTCTGTAGACTTGAATCACATTTCAGTTATTTTCAGTTAATTGTTACGTATGTTTAAATGTCCAATTAGTAAGAAAAGTTGAGTATTGAGTCTCATATACTGACGCAAAGCATCTACCCATCGCCTTTCTTACAAATGTATATAATGAATGTAAACCACTTTACACTGGTTTTATCTAAACAGAATTTCTGGAATTTCTGGTGGGCTGTAACGAGTCAACTTACAGAGAACTGCAGCTGTTTTGCTCTCTGACTGGCCTTCTTGTTTCAACAGAGCAAACTGTAAACAACAAAAGAAAGAAAAGAAAATAGAAAGAAAAACTTTATAATTGGGTTGTTGTAGACAGCTTGTAGACTGGCGCTTCATCAGTGTAGAGTGAAAACCAATTCATTTATCAACAGGCATGTCCACTCTAACCACAGCAGTCCTTTACTGGAGAATGAGGCTCGTGCAGCACATGTAGCAGGAACAAATTGCGCTGTCGTCCATGAGCCTTCATTTCCTGTTATTTCTCTCTGCTGAACTGTTATTCACTGAAAGGTGTACACAACAAAGTTTGAAATGCACTAAAACTTCTTTTTGAAAATGTCTTTGGTCAGCAGGAGAGCAATGACGTTGTTTAAAAACGTATTTTAAGGCCGAGCTGAGAACAGGAAGCTGCCTACATCTGGCACTCTGATTCAGCCCCAATTAATCCAATTATATGACGCTTCATCTCCACTCTGATCAGACCTGACTCTGATTCACTCTCATAATTGAAACACTACAGACACTTTGAGATTCATATTGTAATTCTTTGAATAGGCCTATAATTACGACTTCTTACCACATGTTCCTCTGTCATTATATTTATTATTAAAAGATGCTTTTGAGAGGTTTTTTGTTGTAATTGGAATCGTAATGCGTCAGGAAAAAGAAGAACACTGGCAGAATGAAAAGCTTTTCATCCAGTTGTCATGTTAATATTAGTCACAGATGTGTCATGGATGAATGTGGCATGTAGAGTAGGTCCGCTGATGTAAAGATACATCGCTGTGTGACGAAAGTAAAGGTCGTTGAACTCAGCGGGAGTTGAAGGACTTGGTTTGATTGACGACTGTTTTGCTGGTTGTGGTTTGATCACATTGTGCGCTATTCTGTGTGTTTGTGTTACAACAGGCTGATTGAAATGCAAGCGTCGACCTTTGCTTACTAAACTGTGACCAATATAAGAGTTACACATGTGTTCAAAGACATGACTCCAGCCAACACTGACTCAGAAAGGAAAAGGCTGTCCTCTTTAGAAAAATAACCTTATAAAAGAAGCTTATTATGACCCGTATTTATATATCTTGTTCGGTGGTGACCCCTAGTGGTTGAAATAATTATTACATCTGCAAAGGAGGCCGTGAGGAGAAGAAGTATAAGGAACAGAAAGTCCATATAGGGAGGAGGTTGAGGATGGATGCTCGGTTAAATAAGCCTGTGACTTTCAATCGGGAGACAGTTTTCCCCCTCAGTCTGAAACACTGTCTCTTTAAGTCCCTCGATTATGCAATCTGTGACATGGTGACATAGTGTGAGGTCATGAAGTCACAGAATTGAAGGCCAGACTCCTGGGGTGTTTCTGGAGCAGTGTTTTCTGTGGGAGAGGGGAGCTCCTGTTGGTGTGGACTGTGACCTTTTTAACTTTCAACAGCTTGAACTTTAAAATCACTGAAGGAAAGTAAAAAAAAAAAAATCAAGTTATGTTATGTATGTTATGTAAATTATATTTGTAACTTAGGTATGTTTGTAACTCATTTTTTAAACCCAAACCATAATGGCTTCCTTGATCTAACCAAGCAGTTTTCTGGCTTAAACCCAACTATGTGCTACTATATGTAGACGGCCCTGTACGCCTGTAACTTCAACGACTGTGTTGTTTTGGCTGGTGATCAACTTATTCAGACATTTTGATTGGAGGATGTGTTGGAATGTAAAATATCCACCATAAAACTGAATTTATATGTTAGTCTTCTATAGATTTTTGGATGATGAAGTCAGTCTCTACAAAATAATAAAATATCTCAAAAGAAAAGATTCTTTTTTAATGTATCAGTTTGTTGATACTATATTTAAGACTGACTCCAGAGGCTCGGATCAGTCAATACAAGGTTTGTTGGACTCTCAGTAGCGGCCTGTCAGTGGTCAGTCTTCACAGATTCATGCTGTCCAGCGAAACATTATTTGAACTCGCACAACACTGTTTGAAATTTTTGTGGAGAAATTTCCACACATAAAAAAAGTCGAGTACGTCAGCCTGAGTCTTTCTCCTGATGTTGTCGGCCTTCGTTCTTCTCTGATGCACCTGCCGATCTTAAGGCGTGCACAAGCTTTACTCTGAGATATATTCACAAAATGATTCAAAACTCACAGAGAATAATGGATCTTGATGGAAGAGTGCAGCCATGAGAATCGTTTAATGAAAAGCTGGAGCAAGATGTAACAGAATCTGTTTGAAATGTCAAACAAGGGAAACAAATAATAAAAAAAAAAACTTGTATGTTAAATGGTTACATATTACATTTATTATGATACTACATCCTAAGAAAGTCTAATTGAATTTAGAGCTACAGAGTAATAACATCAGTGACTGTGAATTGTATTTTTCAGGGTCATTTTTGTCTTTGATTTACACAAAAAAAATACAACACCAGCTCAGAGTCTGAGCAGCTGTGTGTTGCTGAGGTATATGTCCTGACTCTGAGCGTATTGGATCTGTTTCCTCTTGGCCACCCATCAGCACCAACAACAGTCAGCGACATCAGAAGGCGGCGTGTCTCGTTTTACGCTTGCAGAGACACACAGAGTAGAAGAGTGATAGAGATAAATCTCTGTGTACTACTGGGCCGGAGCAGAGGCAATCAGTCATGGTTGAACTCTGCTATGACTTCAATTTCAGTGAGAGGAAACTCATCCTGCTATCTCATTTGATTGCACAATAGAGAGGCCCGATGCTCAGACTCTGTTTATTTCAGCCTGGTCGGATGAAGAAATGTAACAATTTTGTGATTTTTAAATTTTTTTTTTTTTTAATTTCAATGTCAGTTTCACAAAGAAATACACACATGCAGCACTACGTATATGAACAATGTGCAAATAGCCAAACATGCAGGTATTTTCACTTTATTTCACAAATAGATACAAACAGATCTTAGAGGGTTAGAGGTTTTCTCACACTTCATATTTTACACGTTTCAATCTGCCTCAGCTTTCAGTCGGATGTGTACAAGAGCACAGAACTCAAATTTGAGAAACCGCCAGTTCAGTTTCAGTGAAATGTTAAACTTATATCATTCATATTAAGGCACTTCAAGAGGAGTCAACAGTTTATCCCCTACATAAATGTACCTGCTATAAAAGAACTGAAGGTAACCAGGGAACCGAGCAAGGAAGGCAACATGATGAAAGTCTCTGCATGACGAACATGCAAGTCAAGTTCGAGTTCTGAATCCTTGAGATCAAACTACATGAATGATACCTGAAAATCATAAAGTTGCCCCTCATTCTTCACGTTTTCTTTGTTTCTTTCCTGCAAAGTCTTCAGCTTAGATTTTCAACAGTGGGTCACTGAATGTACAGCCTTCCACACACTCAGTCTTACAGCATGTTTCCAAAAGTCACATGGACCTGAAACCATGGCAACTCTGTCAACTGATATTCGTCAATACCAATCTTCATCTATTGCCTGAGCTGCTCTGTTGACTTATCTCTGACTCATTCATCTGATTCTTCCAGAATAGTAAATTAGTAAAAAGGTAATGTGATAATGTGACAAATCGCTACTCAGATTTGTATGAAATATTAATCTCTTTTGTTGTTGTTGTTTTTGTTATGTCATTTCTGCATTTACATTTATTTATTTTTTTTTGAGATTTGGTCATGATCCAGTTATTACATCTGAATCTATCAGATCTTATTCTCAGGATCATCGCTGAAAAAATGTCAACATCTCCCTGGAAAAGATTTATGTAAGGGTCCTGTGCTGTGTAAACAACTTCTAAAATTCTGTGCCTTATTAAAAAAAGAAAAAAAAAATGAAACATACACATACATGCAGGATTTTTCTCCATTCCCTGCCTGGTGGTTAACAAGTACATCAGATCAGGTTTGATCTTTTCGAATGCATATCGTCACTCCTCGCTCCCCTTATTAGTGAGATATGTGGCCAGTGGACCAGCGGAAATCGAAGAGGAGCCTCCGTTGGTCACAGCAGGTGATGATGTTTCTCCTCTGTCGGCTTTAATGACACACCACTCCCGTTGTTCTCCTTCTCTTCCTCTTTTTCGAATCTCTCTCTCCACAGCTACACAAACGTTCACACATGCCAGAGGTTGATGCTGTTGTTTATATTGACTGAGTGAAGGTTTAATGGTGTCCTACGCTTGCACCGATGCTGCTTCGCGCACAATCCAGAGGGTTTCAAGGAAGAGCTAAATGAGTTAGCGTAACACCTGCAGACCGTTGATACATCTTGTCTACTTCTAAACACAGCTCACTCCTGAACAACACGAATCATCGGTTCTAAAACAACTGTGACTGTTGAGACACACCAGCAACAGAGGTATCAGACCGTGGTCATTAAGTTACGGGGGGAAAAGTATTTGATTAGGTCGAGGAACACTGTGTCTTAATATAGCTGGTAGTTATATAACCCCTACATTATGTGCGTAACTTCGGTTACCATCCATCCAGTCCTGCTCCTTGTGTGGACTTAATTTGAGCTCTTTATACTTCTTTGCCTGACTTCCTCCTTTGTTGCCACGGTTGCCACAGCAACTAGACACCACTGCCAAACACGGAACGTAAACATGTGTTGTAATAAGCTGCCGTCACAATCGAGCTATGTGATCGTTTTTTTCACATTCATTTCACCTTCCTTTAGTGTGCTAGCATGCTAAAGTTCATTAATTAGCAATTCACAAAAAATACAGCGACTGGGTTGATTGGAATGTCATCATTGGAGCAGATCACCCGGCGAATGTTGAGATACTTCGCAGGAAATGTGAAGAATTTCATCTGTTGGAGGAATTTAATGTATGTGCCAAATTTCATGGCATTCAAAAACATGTCAACCTCATGGTGGTGCTAGAGGGAAAGCTAGTGTATCACTAACGCAAGTAGGATTCATCATCCGATAACTGTTGGGATATTCCAGTCCGGACCAAAGTGATCTACTGATGCCAGAAAGACAAAGGATGTAAAAAGAGGTGATGCACCAGCTACAGCTTAGAACATAAGTTGTCGATGGCAGTCTGACACAGACAAAACAACGACACCTGCAGCATCAAGCTCATCTGGCCTGCATGTGTTTGGACTGTGGGAGGAAAATCCATGAGCAGAGTGGGAGACATGAGCACTGCAGGATGAGCTGGATTCAGATGAACTCAGTATCTTCATGGTGTGAAGTGACACACATCCGCTGCTACAGATCAACACCTCCCTTGTGTAGTTACTGGCACAAGTGTGCAAAGAATTTTATTCAATTTCCCAAATAGTAGGAAAAGCACTGACAACTCCAGTCCATGGTTATTGTTATTGTAGTGTGTAGTGTTGTCCCTTGACAGTGATTCTCCTTTTCACAGGACGTGAGCTTGCTTGTTCTGCTGACCTCTGCAAGAGCGGCTTATTCATGCGTAACCACCGTAGTTCAGAAAGTGGCTCCATTGTCTCCCGATCTTTTCACCGCTGAAGTCTCTCCTAATGAAATGACTTGATGGATTTCCCCTAAGCCGTGGTCTTTAAGCTGGCTGAAACAATCACTGTGTGGATCAGTTTTGTTCTCTTTCCCCTGTGATAGATTCCCAATCCCTCCAATTGGGGTTTTCTCAGTCTCTTTTAATGGCAATCTCCTTAAATTTCTCTTTTAGATTTCCTTGATGGTTGAGGGCATCGACTGGGTTGGAAACAAAACTGAACTGAACGTCACATACTGCCGTGTTCGAACGTCACGCCCTCCTCAGTCACTCAGCATTAGTGGATATTCTGGCTTTTTCCTCTCAGGGCATGAAAACTGTGAATGCTATCTGTTCAAATGTAACACAGCCCTGAGTGGTGTCTTCACTCCGGTTTCACCTTTGACCTTCTCTGAGCTATTACGAACCTTAAAAACATACGTGTCCTCCCGGTGTCAGTTTGGATGTGCCCCTCTTTGGTCTCAATTATTGTCTGATGGGTTTTCTAATGGTACCTCATGTCAGAGTGGCTCTTTTTTGGCACGTTTTTATCGCACACAGCCTTCACTCCGGCTGACAGCAGGGTAATGAAAAAGGTAGAATCACCTGTCAGATGCATTTCATAGCATCTGCTCATGGCCAGGGGTTTATCTGAGGGCTTTATAGCAGAGTGACACAAGGCAAAGGTACAACAGTGTGTTTGTTTGATAAGCAAAATGGCTGTGAAAGGGCATACGACGGGAAACGACAATTTCCACAGAATAATCGCATTATAATTACTCCAATTATTGCCTCTGACAAATAAAGCTGCGCATTTAGAAAAAAAAACGTCTCATGGATGTTGAGCAAAAGAAATTGATTTCATCTCACCGTCATTCCATCTCACCGGTCGAGTCGTGTTAATGGATTTTTAGCAAGTTGGGAGTCTGCGTGCAGCGCTCCATCAATGAAGTCTGAGGCGGCTGTCTGAATATGTGCCTTGTGTACTGGGCAGCACTGGTAAACATGGGCAGCATGCTAACTGGAGACATAAAGGTCAGAAAAAAAAAAAAAAAAAACAGACCAGCATCCTCAGCTCAGTCGTTTGGAACCGATGTGGCTGTGCTTTATCGCTGATATACCATAAACCAATGTAAGCGCATGGTGTTTTATTTCTAGAACTTATCTCAGGACAAATACGTTTTTGTTTTAAAGACGAGAGTCATCTGAATTTCCACTCTATGGAACATTTATTCATCCCTCACAGCAGAATATTTATCTCCCTGCCACCCACACAAGCCCTGCAAACACTGACTTAGATAAATGAAACGTTTTTTTTGTTTTTTTTTTCTTTTCCTACACAAGATATTTCACCATAGGGAAAGTCAAGCCATGTGATTAATATGAAGAACGCCACATTTACTTTATCTACTAATTCATTATCAGTTTGTTGTCGTGGTTTTGTGGTTTTTGGTCCGTTTTACTGTGTAGTTGTATCCTCTTGTGTGTTGTTGTCACTTTCTACTTCCTGCTCACCTGTGTTCCCAGTGTTCTGTTTCCCTCCTGTGTTCCTGGTGCTCACCCCCAGTGTGATTTACCCCCTGTGCCTGTCTCTCATCGGCCTCGTGAGCACTTCCCTGCACCTCATCCCCTCGTTTGTTTAGATTATGTGCTAAACTCATGTGCTCGCTGCCCAGTCCTCGTGCAATCCCTGTGTTCCTGCTTTGTTCCTCGTGCTTTTCTGCTTTGTCCTTGTTTTTTTGTATTACTTTAGTATTTTACATTTGCCCGCATCGTTGGATTTTTCCGACTCGCTTTTTGTTTTCAACCCGCCTGCTTCTGTGTGTCTTCACCATTTTGGCTACTGAGACATCTTGTATTACGTTTCCTAAAATTCATCCCTCTGTCAAAATAGTCACTTAAATAGATAAATCAAAGCATTAAAAATAGATCACGGCGCTTTAATTATTTGATACCAATCAGAAGTTTTTGCTGAGAACCATCTGTTGGACATCCAAATATCACTTTCCGCCAAACGTCCACCAAATTATTGTATCTTCAGATCACGGAAAAGCAGATGGTTGGAGATGATTCACTGTGAAGACGGAGGCCACATACATCATACTCTCATTAACTGTCGGCAGCACATCCCTCACAGCAGCAGGCACAGTTAAAGCGACAAGAGGCTACATCCACAACAGGCTGGCAGCGGTAAACGTGCCCGTGCAGGACATCTCTGAATACTCTTTAAAAAGCACTCGTGATACCTGTAGTGAGCAGTTGAATGCAAATCAGTCCACTTGGTATTCACATGCAAACAAACGCCTTGTGGTTGCACCTCAATGTGTCTGCTATCTTTGTCTTGAATTTTGATTAGGAATGAAAAAAAAAAAGAAAAGAAAATATGGAGCATTTCTTACCCTGTGATCTATTTTTAAGCACAAAGTGCAGCAGAATTCCCTCCCCTGGAGTTGAGCTGTTGTTTGATTCAGGGCAGCATTACTCAGCTGTGGATGTGACTCAGACGAGAAGCTACACTTCTAGGAGCCGCCATTGTCTCCGGCTTCAGCAGAGAGATGATGCAGCTGCAGGAGGCGAAGAGGTCCCTGTGGTTGTGTGTGTGTGTTTTGTCAGAAAAGTGCATCTTAAAGCGTTCCTTCTCCTCTCCTCTGCATCCAAATTCAGAAATCATCTTGGACAAACTAATTTCTATACAGAATCCTTCTGCTCATTCTGTCACATTTGCTGGAAAGGTGGCTCCGATAGATCTTATAGCGGCTCACCGGTCTAATCTATTCTGGTAAAGGCCAGACTGGATTAAGTTCTTAATTGCCTTTGTTGCTTTGAATGTGGAACAATGAGCTGCGTCGGTTGTGCAGAGCGCTTCCAGGCGATTATCTTTTTATTGCAGAAGAGACACCCAGCACATCTTGATTGGTACTTGTACGGAGCACGAGGACACTCAGCTCACATCACGAGTGTCTGTGCTTAATTTTCTATATTTCTGTCACTACATGAATGACAGTTTGGCATTTTTTAAATTTATTTTAAAACCAAGTCAAATAAAATCCTATGTATTGATTTAGATTTTTAGCAATGCTAGCAGTTCATCTGAGCCCCAACATTTATATCACAGTGCTGTTTGATGGACAGTGGTGAGGATGAGGACTACAGACCTTAAGTGCCACCACAGGGCTGAAAGCACAATGTGGTGCATATATCAAGGATTCTCAGTATAAAGGACTGAAACCGCCAAAGTTGAAAATAAATAAGGAAATAATGCATAAGTACATGTCTTTATACAGTGCAGTTATTTATCTATTCAGCCGCACTGCACTGTGATTTTGTCTATGGATAAAGAACCGTAAAAAGAAAATACTGAAATCAATAGGTTTGTGTCATGGTTTGGGTTTTTTGTTGGTTATTTCCTGTTTTATTTTGTAGTTTACATCCTAATTTGACTGGTTTCCCTTTCCACTTCCTTCCTCCGTCTGTTTTTCTCCCTCTTTTTCTGTGTTCACCTGTGTCTCATTAGTTAATCTCTGTTCACTCTTCGTTGGTTCATCTGTTTCACGTTTGTGCTTCCTGTGTTTCCCGGTCGAGTCGTGTTTACATGCATTGTTTTCTCAAAATCTGCATGTCATTTCTTGTTTTTTTGTCTGTCTTTTGTTGCTACTCTTTTGGATTCACATTTCTAACTTTTTTGATGTGAATCTGCTGCCCCTCTGTCTGCGTTTGGGTCCAGTTTTTGTTAAGCCTGAAGGTTTGCTGCAATAGATAAAGGTGACAAAAGAATGAATCCTCGACACTTTGGTGATCCTCTGACATTTCGTCTAGCACGAACATTAGATAAAAGTTTTCATCCATCCCTTGAAACATCTCCACATTTAACACAAGATGGACTGCCACAAAAATGCCATCCATGGTCCCCAGAGGATGAATCTTAATTGCTGTGATGATCCACTGACTGCTCCTCTATTGTCATCAGCAGGTTGACTCAGACATTTGTGCATCAGACTGAAAGGTCTCTGACAAAACAGGCAGCATCAATATCCAGAAAATGCTCAAACACAGAGAAACACAAACATACACAGGTACACTCAATGCACAGAGTAAACATTTGCCATATGTTTGGTCTTACCGTAGTATCAGCATGACATTTGTTCTGCAGATATGTGGAGCAGACTGGGGCCTTATGGTGGATTACACATGATATCAAAACTGCTTCCTCTGTCGATGTTTATTGATGTGGAAATATTCAGGATCAGGGTTTTTTTTCCCCTGATCTTCATGACTCATTCATGAGCCGCATCATATCCTCTTTGACTTGACACAATTATGCTTATGAAACCTTTTTTTCCAAACCAGCTGTATAAAACCAGAGCTGCTTGAAGTCCTTGAGGATCCTCAAAACTGTTTAATGGAGGTATGAGATTTTCACTGCAAGCCAATGAGACTCCTCAAACTCTGCTGCAAATGCATGAGACAGAAGAAAAACAAAAAAGGAAAGAAAAACAGCCCACAGCAAAAACAAATACTGCATTCCTGGACATAAATAGTTGGTCTTTTTTTATTTCTTCTGTGAGCAGTGCAGGCTGCTTTGCTCGAGGGCATGGGGGAATACCATGACATCTGGAGCCAACGTTCCCATGACTCCCATTATATGCCAGTAGTCGGTCCTATAGCTCCTCTGGCTGTGTTAGGGACGAGCCTGTCAGCCTGATGTTCAAGTAAAACTCTGGGACATTCAGACATGATGGAAAAGCATATCCACACCATTCACTCGTCCATATTTTGGTTTGTTTTGATCAAGTGGTTTGTGATGTTTGAACACACGACTGACGCGTAACACCGTCTGCTGTAGTCGTACGATTAATGAGCAAACCTGAGGGAGCGTACAGTGTAACAAATTGTTTGCTCTTTTGTTGGCGTGAAGAAATTACAAAGATCAATCAGTCGAGTTTTCTCAGTGTGTGGTGGATGACTCATTACTTAGGAGGTTCAACGCTGTCGCCGCTGATTAAAAGAAGTTGCTCTGCTTGGCTGACTCCAGTTACTCTGGATGTTTTGCACAGTTTTGAGAGTTGTTATGGCTGTTTGTCTCCTCTCTTCTCAAAGGAAAGAAAGTTAAAGTTAAGTACCGCTATTTTATGGTATAGTTTATGTCTATCCAGGAGGCTCTAATGGACAAAGATTCCTCTTCCTGTCTTCTTCTTCTTCTTCATCTTCTTCTTCTTCTTCTTCTTGAGTAAATTCTAAAGTATTTCTGATTATGATTTTATATGTGCCTTAAAATCTCAGATGGCACTGTACAGTGTACATGTCAACAAATGAAATAATTGCCTGCTATTTTGGTCATAACTTAACTGGTTTGCAACCCAGTCGCCAGGATCAATGTTGGTCATGTCTGTTTCTACAAAACCACAGATATGTTAAAACTTTACATTTCTTTATTTTGCAATTTTACGCTTGGTTAGGTTGAACTTCTAATTTATCTTAACACAATGCTTTACTTATGCTCTGGTCTGGTCTGATTTAAGCCCCTTGGTTAGGGTTAGGAAGACATTATGTTCCTCTCTTCCTGGCCAACAGGATATAATATCAGCAGTTCACATTTCTGCAAACCACGGATAAGTCTGAGGCTGACATTTGTGGCAGAAGTTGCATGTGACATTCACATTTTATGCCTGTTAGTGTACTTTCACATCAGGGGATGGAAAGGAGGAAGTGGAGTTCTTGCAACCTACAAGGCCGCCAAACAGGTGACCAACATCTGGAATGATTACAGGTGAGTTCTAGCTGTTTTAATGGCGACCAAACTGGCATTTTTCACAGGAAGTCTGACAATCTTCTATGACAAGAGAGAAATGGAAAACTGAACCTAAACAAAAGTTGCAACATCATTTTGGCGATTGGGTTGCACAAACACTGCTGGAGATGTCTCGGAGTATTGTTAATACTTTGACACTGCAAACGCAGCTGCAGACGGCCCACTTTCTCATCAACATGATCCAATTAAAACTGCCAGGGCTCTTCTTAAAAACCCCCTGTGGTGTCACGCTGACAAAAGACGGCATGGTCCCTTGTCAAAAATATCCTGGTGAACATTATCTATGTCTTTGGGAAGCGCTGATTGGCATTTTTATAAACCATTTTCTGACCGAAACAAATTAATTAATTGAGGAAAAATAATACTTGACTGATTAATCCACAATTAAATTAAATCCCATTAATAAATGGCAACGACTACATGACACATTTCTGCATTTAAAGCTCAAGGATCACAACAAATGATGATCTTTCACTTTAGAGAGATTTGATGATTGTTTATGGGAAAAAAAACTTCTACTTCCTGAGACCAGAGAACCCTTCTTGCCACAGAAGCTGTGTGAAGTCAGCCAGTGCACTTGGATTCATTGCATTCCTCCTATTCTCTCTTGTACTTCCTACGCGCCGCTGTAGCTTAATCACAAGGTCTGCACACAGCCTTTCGTGTATGGCAGGTCTGTGTCTGCCTCACGCCCACTCACTGAGTCTCTCAGGGAGATTAGGTATACGCACACCTCCAGACTGGGGATCCATCCAAACTTTCGAAATACTTTCCTCTAATTGTCTTTGGTTGGCTCGCTGTGTGAAGACAGTGGCAGTAAATGCGGCTTGTGGCCCCCCCTTTGTGAATGATAATAAAACAATGAAAGCAGCTTTGATGGGTGTCAAGTCACAACTGTTTCATGTATTTGACAGGAACAGAATAGATATTGATTCAAGAACTAATTCTCAAAGTGTGTTAAGGAAAAGAACCAGACAGTTGATGATTTGGTATCTGATGAGGGTGAGGAAGACGGATGATGCAGATCTCCAGAATATTTTTGTTCTGCCACAGCTGTCTGAGTTTGGCGAGGTAGTGCCGACGTTCCCCTCTGCTTCTTGCCTCCTTTTCTTCTTTTCCCACTCCTTCCAGAAGCTCTGCAATTACGAAAAGCCTTTAACTCTCAGCCCGATGCTTTTGTTAAAAGTCTTTGTTCTGCTGCCACATCAACAGCAGCAGTGGTGGGTGGAACACATCTTAAATGATTTTTCAAATTAATTATTCCTTCTCGTTGACTTGATCAGCGTGGGAGAATAAAGGTGCTAAGACTTGGCAGGCCTGTCTTGTGGTAAAGCATTGTTCAAGTAACGCTGCTGAACTGTATATGCATCACTTCAAATTGTATTACAATGAGTACTGACATTAACAAAAGTGTAAGGACAAACTTAAAAGGTCAAAATGCACAGCATTTATTGCAATATATTCACAAACGTATTTAGCAAAAAATCAGACACAGATTTGACAAAAATAAATAGATTTTATGTTTTTTAAAGGCTTCATACTGTCACAGTAAAGTAAAAACACAACATCCTGATTCGCCAGTGTTGTCCAAAATGAATCATTTTAGCAACCCAGACGTCACATGGCCGCTCATACAGCATGAGCTGGAATGTTAATTACACATCACTGAATAGTTGCTACCACATTCAAATAATATTTCACCCTGTTTTTGCCTGATGTACCAATAAGATGTGGTGGTATACAAAATAAACATTACTTGAAAAACGTTCTTGCACTTTGACCCTACCGCGTTAACAGGCTCTATTATCACGCTTCACCACAGCACAGAATACCAAGCAGATGACAGAATGTGAAAAGAGTTTTTTTACTCTGTTTTGATTCGATTAGAGAGCTCATGGTCTAAAAAAAGGCACTTTAGAACTCAGGCCTCACAGCTACAACATATGGTGATGTCAATTCAAACCATCAGCGTGGCGCGCCGCAACGTGACTGCGGCGTCAACATCATCATTTACTTTGTACTATTCCTTTAACACAGTAGCCAAAACTACTTGATCCAGCCGGAGAGAGTCACCACTGAGGTCACATGTTATGCTTTAATCGAATCAGATGGGATGTAAAACTATTCAGATTTAAAGGCCCAAACAGTGATTTTTTTTTTTTTTTAGACAATGTCATTTACAACTATACTGACTTGAGGTAATGAAAGGTATGAAACTGATTTATACCAAACTTAGCATCAATATTAATATCTAAAACTGTAGTTTATTGTTACGGGGCATTCAGACCGTACGCGAGGCAAGTGTTTCCCAATCTAGATTACATACAAAGATGCATACGTGAGGAGTGCGTATTCTTGCCAGTTGAACACATTTAACTTTCTGCAAAAAACGTGTGCACGTGTGTTGTCGGGTTTTGAACTTTTTTGAGATTAAAACAGTTGATTCCTCTTCACTCCTGTTGATCAACCTGACTGCAGCAGCGATCTGCTGAGGTGACCTCTGTTGTCTGAGTGTTGGACTGCGCTGACTGCAGCTAAATGGATCTGGAGGGGAGATGTACTTTGTTTTTATGAGAAGGAGAGGGGAGAGGAAGAAAGAATACTGCTGAGAGACACATAGATACACACCCTCCATGCATGCTGTTGGTCACTGAATGACAGTGTTCTGGCTGTTTGGGGAACAATAATAATATTAGTAATATATAAATGATCCCACAATATAACTCACGCAAACGTTCGATCTGAACGCACCATTAGTCTACATAAAAGATCCTCTAATCAATTTGGGAGTGAGGTTTGGAGATGGGGCCACACTCTTGTTCACATCACAGGTTGTGCGTTTAATGACATGAATTCTTACAGAGACACAAAAATTACTAGTATGCTACAAAATCATCTCGTTAGAAACTGTCACTCTTTGCAGAAAACGACTGTATTACACTGGTAATGAAATCTCATTCCAATCTACACACAACCTACAAAAGTGGTCGGTCTGCTCTTCTTTGAAGGACAAGGCAGGCGAGATTCTGTATTTCTCAATGAACTGATTGAAAATGAATTGATTGAATTGTCAATGATTTGAACAGTACCTGTGATTCCACCATGTGAACATGCCAACTGTAGTTTATCTCGAGTTATGTGTCGTCTGAGTGGACACTCAGCTCTGATTGGCTGCATCTACAGTA
Source organism: Acanthopagrus latus (assembly GCF_904848185.1). Taxonomy (NCBI): domain Eukaryota; kingdom Metazoa; phylum Chordata; class Actinopteri; order Spariformes; family Sparidae; genus Acanthopagrus; species Acanthopagrus latus. The sequence continues at coordinate 21,358,352 of NC_051053.1, read as the reverse complement.
CGTACGGAGCCACAAAGTAGTTCCTGTGAAACTGTCTGTTCAGCGTTCTAGATTAATGCCGTTAGCCTGTATCTAAAATGAGTAACCATAGCGACAAGCCTCCTTTTACAATTCAATTCAGCTAAAATCTTATTCCTGCAACCCTCTGAACAAACACAAGCTGCAAAAAGTAGCTGCACACTGTCCTGATGAACTGGTATCAGGTGATTATCTCACATCCCATTCGTTAGTTGGTCAATGAGTTACATCAGGCTGCAGCTGACTGTACACATGCTCTGTAACTTAATACAAATCTCCACTGTATACACTATCATGTACTTTGACTCCTGCTAGTGTAACATTGGCTCGTAGCTAAGCCATAGATTTTTTTTCAGTGGACCACATCTGATGTCTCCTGCGTGTGCATCTTTTGAGCGTTTGCAAAAACTCTGCAGTGCCGAGCTGCTGCGGGAAATTATTTAACCTCCTTCGAGAATGAATGGATTTATTTGTGACCTATTTTTAAGTCTTATGTCATCTGCAGGAAAGAATGAGTGCCACAGGCAGGCTGGGAAAGATGAAGAGGGTCCTTTTGGTGGGATGCTGTTGATGATCAGAAAAGTATAGAACATTGCCAGCCTTGTACTTCAACACGTAATCAAGAGACAAGCTTGTTCAACTCTGATGTTGCACCGTCACACAGAGATCGATCATGCCTCCTCGCATGATAAAGTACCTGAATTGTCTCTGAAAGTGATGACCTTCACTGGCCAACAAGCTTGTTGGTTGTCGGGTGGATGTTGTTGGTCTGCGGTTGAGTGTTGTTGGTCTGCGGTTGAGTGTTGTTGGTCTGCAGTTGAGTGTTGTTGGTCTGCGGTTGAGTGTTGTTGATTGCGCTGGAGTTGCCGTTGCTCCTTCCCCCGTTGTTCTCCATCCTGAGGGAGGAGGAGTTGAGCGGACTCCTCTTGAGGACTTTGTTAGCCAGCAGGCTGCAGGTCTTCCTGTACTGGTGACGCAGCAGTGAGTAGACGAACGGGTCGCTTGCTGCCTTGCTGTAGGCCAAACACTTGGACAGCACGCCCCAGTGAGGGCTTATGGGCCCTGGGAGGAAGAGCTCCACAATTCTACCTCAGATCAAGCAAAGAGAGGAAAAAAGTCACACGCCATCCACGAGCAAAATTAAAGCCAATTCTCAGATCAGTGTAACTAGAGTGGAAGACATCTAATGCGACCGCTCCTTCAGTGCTGTAATATTGTGAAAATGTCATCATTACACTTCACTGAAATGTCAGTACTGTGTTGGGGAATGTGAACAGATGGGTGTCATTTTTTTTTTTTTTTTTTTGGTCTCACAACCAATTATTTTGTCCTCGTAAATCAAATCAAATTAAAGCCGACACAAAGTCCAAACTGACAGGAGCATTGTTTTGTTGTTAATCTGTCTTATTAATTAGTGTGATCTCCTTAAAAACCTAACGCGCCTCTCATAATGTGCTTCCTTCCTATTTCCATTCCACAATTCTAACAGCTTCTGACAGGTTGCCACCATTAATACCAGGGCTAATACTAATGAGAGCCAGCGATATGATCACAGGCTCACTTGCTACCTCTCTCTTCCTCTCTCTCTCTCTCTCTCTCTCTCTCTCTCATCTCCCCAGCAATGGAGGCTCAGGGACAAGGATTAGATGTGTGTGTGTGTCTGACATCATGAAAATCGAGCAGTTAAAGATGTTTCGAATGTTTGCAGATAACAAGGAAATAATCATCAGCATCTGCATCGAGGCGATGAGCCGAGTGTAAACACACGAGCGGCCACAGAGAGGTAAGTGAAAGCCCAGAAATCCCTCTAAGAAGTCTGAGGAGAGTTGTTGTGCTCATTAAACTGAATCAAGGAGATCACCTGGAAGCTTTTTTAAAAAAACTGCTGAGAAAAAAAACACAATGTACAGAATTCAGCTCAATGGTGGAGCTGTTTGACGATCCGTCTTTTAAATATTGTGAAGATAAAACACGAAACGTGTGTTTTGGTGAGACTCACACAAAAATCTCACATGTGTTGTTGTAAACGTGTGCTCACCTTGTGATGACATACGGGCTGAAGCACACCACGAATGTGCCGATGAACGTGCTGATCTTCTTGGTGGCCCTCAGCCGCCTCCGCTTCTGCTCATCCAAGCATTTCTGTCGCACGCTGCCAAAGCACAGAGGCACCATTATCGACCCAGGAGGCATGATCAGAGACAGGCAGACGTAATGCAGCCGTCCACAGAGGAAACATGTGGCAATGACGCGCGGATGGAGGCAGTGAACTGTGCTGCTGTTATCTCGGAGGATTACCGTGGATACATTTCACACTGCACAGATATCAATTATGCAAATGGAGAAGCGATTCAAAGTTTAATTATTGGACTGGATCAAGATGGAGACGCAGAACACAAAGAAGTCCTCCCCGACCTTCATGAGACATGATACTGTCACTGCCAGCAGGCTTCAGTCATCATCAGCCAAACACTCCAGACTCATGTCGAATCACTTCAAGTCGTACTACTGAGGGTTTTGTGTCCACTGTATAGTATGTCTGCTTTTTGACCATGTAGGGAACTGCTTTCATCACCAGTTAACTACACCTCCCTCCTGCAAGTCAGGATTATGAAATAAAAATCATATTTATGAGAAAAAAAAATCTGAATTCTGACTGTAAACTCAGATTTTTTTTTTCCACAATTCTGACTTTTGTCTCAGAATTACATTAATGTCAGAATAATTATTTTCAGTTTGAAGACAAAAGTCAGAATTCTTACTTAAACTTAGTACTTTGTACTTTTGTTCCTCAGAATTCAGATTTTTTTTTACAATTCAAACCTTTTTTTTCACTAATAATTCTCATAATAATTATTGTCATTTCTGAGAACAAAGTCAGGATTTGGACTCTAAACTCAAAATTCTGACATTTGTTTGTCCGAATTGTGAAGAAAAAAAATTCTGACTTGAATTTTATAATAACTATTCTCAGCTCAAAGACACAAAAGACAGAATTACAAGAAAGGTTCAGAATTACCTTTTTTCACAAAGCTGCCCTCATCTCAGCATCCTCAGGATCAGGATAATAGGGAACATGTTGTGCTCGGTAAAGGGATAATCCCACAATTTTGCTGATAACCGATTACTTTGTTAATCGATGAATATCACACATGGTTTTAAAGGTTTTCAAACTGCACAGAATAGACACATTTTTCTTACAATTTCAATAAGTGGAGTAGCAGAGTGGATTATTTTTCCTGTCCATCAACTATTTGACTCATCAAGGCAAAGAAGAGAACATCCACTTAAACCTTCACTGGAGCTTGTTCTGATGTTGGATCAACATGCTTCACACGCTGGACACGATGCAGACGGACAAACACACACACACACACACACACACACACATCTGAGTGAAACACAAATGGATCACACTGACTGCAGCTCTGGCGACGGTTTACCTGGGGTGAATATCCACAAGCAGCACCAGCGTCTGCATAGTGATCACGTCGATGCGTTTACAGTGAAACCTCGCAACTTTCAGCACTTTCAGATACGTGACACACATCACGATGAGCGTGAGGAGGAACGTGAGAGAGTGCAAAGCCACGGTGAAAATGATAAACTGGGTCCCGGCTCCCTTCGCCCGCACATTGCAGAGAGTGCACGATGCGTAAAGGTGGTGGTACCCGACCCAGGAGCGGCAGGTGGCCACGGTGGAGAAGCAGAGCGAGTGTATCCACGTGTATCCGAGCGCGATCACTGCGTCCCGGTGCCGAATTCTGGAGTGGTAGCTCAGCGGGAACACCACAGCGACCCACCGGTCGATGCTGAGGGCTGCCATGCTGAGCATGGAGTTCGTGGTGAGAAAAGTGTCGAGGAAACCCACAACCTGACAGAAGCCGCTGCCTCCGGGGTGGCCCGTGGTGATGAGCCCGACCAGAGTTAGTGGCATGTTGGACACGCTTAGCAACAGGTTGCAAAACGTCAAGTTGAGAATAAAGAGACCGGGTACCTGTCTGCGGATCTCCGGGTTGTACAGAAAGCAGATCAGCACCACAACGTTGGACAGCAGCGACACGATAATAATCCCCAAAACCAACACGGAAGCAACTATGTCCGCTGCGTCCATGGTGCTTCCTCTCAAATATCCACTCTTCTGCTGAGTGCATCCACAGTCCTGATGCGAACTGTCATCGTGAGTGTCCAGCACACTGTCATTCTCTCGCTCCCCGAGCACCAAACGCCTCCAGTGAACGGAGCGGTCTCTCCGGCAGCGTCCGCGGCGAAGGATTCACGCAGCTCACCTGATTACCATGAGGAGATCTCAGGCTCCGTGTCATGGGAACGGGGTCACAGCGGGAGGCTTGTGCTGGTGGGGCGCTGCGGTAGTTTTCAAGCACCCTTGTCATGCCACTGGTCTCACAGCTGAGGGCTTCCTCGCTGCGCAATTGCGCATTGACATGACGGCGGCGCGGAAAACGAGACAGAAGTACTCGGAGCTGTCGTCGCCCACAGCTTCTTATACTGTCTTCTCTGCAGCCGAGAGTGTAAAAGCACGCTGGTGCGGCCCCTGCTCAAAAATAGCTTTTTAGTGTAAAAATAGAAGCACGACGCACGACTGCGTGGCTGGCTGATGTCACGAGCATCACGCTGAGCAGAGCAGCTCTGGTGAGGAGATGTTTTGTGCAGAATGCAGACGTAGATCTGTCAGGTGAGTGGATGTCAGAGGCGCACAGTCTGATTTAGTGCAACGAAGTATGTTTGCAGTCAGTGTCTGACTGGCCTGAACCACAGCGTCACTTTGTTTAGATTCATCAGCAGTGAAACACTTGAAGTGTGATCCAGCTCACTGCGACGGAGGGAGACCCACAAACCTCATCCGTGCTGCCTTCAAAGCCTCGGGGCTCTGTGGAGGCACCGGGCTTCTCCATCCACATTATTAGTCCACAGTCCAGCAGCAGCACCTCCTCTGGCATCTGCAGTACTGTGTGTGTGTGTGTGTGTGTGTGTGTGTGTGTGTGTGTGTGTGTGTGTGTGTGTGTGTGTGTACAGCCTCCAGCCCAGTGAGGGAGGGCACACTGTGTTTTCTCACTTTTAGCCAAGAATGTGTTTCCGCATCAACAATTTCACAGACTACATACAAAAAAATAAAAAAATAAAAATATTGATGCATTACTTCACATCCAACACGTTCTGAGTGTCATCACACACTCACTTCTGCTCCGCCAGTTAGTGGATAAGTTCTCTGGAGTTACCAGAAGTTCAAAACACTTTCTGGATGTAAAACTTCTCTCTCTTTTTTTTTTTTTAACATCATCAGGATCAGACTGGGCAGCCCGAGAATAGACGGCACTATCCTTTCACCAAGCCAACGTTTCTAAAGTTATTCTTCTCAAAAACATTATAAGTTATGTAATTAATGTCAATGCTAACAAAGTTATTTGAAGAAGACGCCTTGTAGACACCTCCAGGTCTTCCTAAACTTGGCTTCATGGAACATGTAGGAGATCAGGGTTCAACACACTTCACATGTGTTCAGCTGGTGATGCTGAACCTGGTCAGAGGTGAACCGACACCTAAAAAACCTAAATACAAAAATCAGCTCACATGTGTTGGACTGCCTTCTGTTAACAAATTGTATGAAGCTTTTTATTATATAAATGCAAAACATCCACTGTTTTGTGTTAATATTTCAGCAACAAACATTGTGTGTTTAACTGTGATGACACATTTGATACAGTTTGAATTTATATTGTGGGTTACAATTTACATTAAGTTTATCAAGTGAGTCAACGTGTGGTTTGTTAGTCAAAAGTTGAATTGGTCATAAAGACCAACACTGGTGTCGGTGCTCCTGAAGTGTGCACAGACGTAGAGGTCAGGAGGGATCTTTATATACCGTTGGGTAGTTCAGTCTATTGCAATGTTTTATATTTATAAACCTTTTTATCCTAATATGCGAAGTAACTTGTAACTAAGCCCCGCCTAACAGGTGAAATGTGGTAAAAAGAACAATATATTCTTTTATAAAGTAGCGTGATTAGAAATTCAAAGTCAAAGCGCTTCAAAATCACATTTGAAGCGAAACTCTCACCAAAATGCAACCAAGGCTTTTTTTGTGACTGTATATGAGTCAAACCTTCGTGTAAAAGCATAATTACGATGAAATAGGCACTTTTAAGATTTACCGTATTTTAATTTTCAGTGCAGTTGTTGGATAAATGTAACTGGTTATATTCCAACACTGTCATACAGGCCTGTTGCTGTAGTTCACTACACACAGACACCCTTCACAGTGACCTTGCTGAAAACTAAATAACTTGCACCGGTTACAAAGCTTGATGCTGCAGGCAAACATCTGATCGCTCTGTTTTCTAAAGATAACACAAATTCCACTTTTCTTACACGCCCTGCGAGCTTGACGTGAGGACGTCAATTATTTTCTCGTCCTGTAGTCCCTGTGATGTGATCTGGGAGTGTGCAATGTGATCTACCGTGACAACAAAACACGACTTAGAAAACGTAAAGACTCTGAAGACGTCGTTACATCAGCCATACAGTAGTTTTTTTTACTCTCACCTCTTCTTTTAATCCAGAACAGAGTCATTTAACACTGTCGCAGACCACCAAAATTTGAATTAGCGTGATCAGTGAGACTGAAGATGAAAGTTAGAATTACTCATTTTTCAACAAGAAACAAGAAAAGATTAGTTCCAGGAGCAGAAATTAAAAAGCGTGGATGTGATCTATAGTGTTTAATTGAAAGAGATTTCTCCTCCATCCGTCTGAAAGCGAAAGAGGAACCGTCATATTTTCCAGAGCAGCGGTCACGTGCAACTGTCTAGCCATCCTATAAATTATCAGTAATGACAAATTGACAATAGTGGCTGCTGGATTTTTTAATTAATTCCACGGAGAGAGAAGTTTTCTCACTTCTGCCCTTTCCACATAGTGGCGGAACAGATGGTGAAGCTACATTGGATTTTTTTTCCTTTTTTTTTTCTTTGCACAGCGTCGAGTCTCTGCGGTGCTCCCTTTTAATAGGACTTCAACTTCATTTGCTTACAGACTTTGAGTTAATGAGGTGAAAGGTTACAGCTGCACACGGCCATCTATGTATTCCTCCGAAAGTCTCTGCAGACACCTGAGAGGATTTTCATCATTCGGCAGACCCCGATCCAAAACCCGTCTTCTTTTTCAACACAATTTGTTGAATCATGTTTCAGTACTATGCTGCATGACAGAACATGTAACTAGTGACCATTTGTTGCTTTAACGCAAGATGTTCTCCTTTGGTTTTGTTTGTAAAACCCACAATGTGGTCTGAAAATGTATTTCTTTGGTACAGTCCAGTGGAAACAGACAGCAACACACTGATTGAACTGTTCACTTGGAATCTGATGTGATAATGTGTTAAATATTGTGATGAAACACGCTCAAATAACTTCATTTCCAATCATGAATCAGTGTTTTTACTGACCAAACCAGCACATCTGTTCAGTCAAAGTTGAACAAAGATAAACTCTTTTATGTTTTGCAGCTATTTGCTTATTCACAGCTGTATGGCGTGGACATAACAACCCGACACTACCACCGTTTATCACTAGTGCTCAATGTCGTAGCCTCCCAGGCCCGTGTGCTCACTGCTCTCCCTCCTTTTACTGCTGCACATCCATAACGGCAATCCTCCGACGTGGAGAGAACTCTGATGTGTGTGTGCATGACAACAGCGTCAGCACCCAGATCAAACACCAATGGGAGGAAATCAAAAATTGTGCAGTGTGGTGTGCACAGAGACAAGTGGTGTTCCTCAAACATCATAATTATTGTTTCTTCAGGACTGTCTTTGACAGACTGACCGGTCTGTTGTGATGTCTGCTGCGCTGAAAGCGTGAAAACCAAAGTGAAGATTTCAGCTTCAAATGAATTTGGGATCTCAGGGCTTCTGGAGATTTTTATTACTCGTCTGGTGTGATCCCTTTTTTTTCTTTTTCATTTTTGTCTCATTGTGAAGCTCTGGAAAAGTTTTAATGGCTACAAAACTTTACCAAACTTTCAAATGGCATGCAGGTGCAACCCTATTACCAGTGTAAATGTCAGCTAGGAACAGTTCTGTTAGATAAGTTCAAACCAAATGTTTCTTAATGTCTGTTTAGGTTGAACTGGCTACTTCTCTCTTGTCACAAAACTGTGCTCGTGCTCTGCCTAGGTTTAGGCACAAAAAACACGTAGTTAGGGTTAAGGTAACATCATGGTTTGGTTTAAATGCCTGTTTTGGTCGCCACGATCACTGATGGAGACGTTCGACTCACTGTGACAAATAGCCGATTTTGGTCGCCACACCGGAGTCATGTAAAAGATGCCCGCTTATCGCTTTTTGATGTCGGCTGTAATAACGCCACCCCCATCGTCTACACCTCCTGATGTGTAAGGAATCTTATATGTATTTAATGTCAGTGTAACATGTCTCGTGTCAGCCTCGGGTGTATCTGTGGTTTGGAGAAACGTTACTGGCTAACATTATATCCTGGCAACTGGGCCGCGGGGGTGAGTAGATAATGACTGAATTTTCATTCATGGGTGAACTGTTCCTTTAAATGTTCCATAGGCCAGCAAGATCAAGCATAATGCCAACCAGCGGAAAAATCTGCAGGCTTTTAGAGACCCCATGCTACGAGTCTGTTCTCAGGACCAAGCTGCAGTCACTCACATGTTCTGCTAACAATAACAATAACAACATCATCAATTAGCGTATGTAATTAAAAGTCACTGTGATATTGATTTGTCTGCTCTACATGCGCAGACTTAATTTTCCCTGCCACGCTTTAGTTCACGAAGCTCGTGGTTATTTCCCAGAAATGGCACCATGGTTTCAGGTTTGCTTCTTCAGTCACAAGATGATTGTGGCTCCACTTTGGCCACTCTGGCTGACTTACAAAGCCTTACAGTTCGTGTCTTTATCTGCATTTTCCTTCCTTCCGACAGTCTCACTTTTCCACACCTAAAGCAGAGCTTACTGTACACAGTCGGTTTGTTCCCCTCGTTAGACGCAGGCCACCACCACTTTCATCTCGGATATAGTGTAGATACAAAGGCGCCGTATATGTTTTTCTGCTGGCTGAACCTCAGATGCCTGGTTGTATCTTGGCTGTACATACATTCTCGCAGCCATTCCAGGCTCAGTTAATCGCGCTCGCCCATCTGCTTTGATGTCCTTTCTCTGGTAATGAGTGTGACATCGCTGTACACGAGCATGACAGGAAGCAGCTCCCAGTAGTTTTTTTTTTTTTTCAAATGAAGCGAGGAGTCTTAATGAGATACCCTGATGGCACATGTCAAGCCCTTCACACTCTGGGTATATGTGGCCTGTTGTTAAATGTGTGTGTAAGTTCCTGGAGCTATTATCTGGTAGCCGCGAGTCTGTGTGACCTTCGATTCTCGTGGGGATTAGAAGTTTCTGCAAGGCCAGAAATGTTCGGAAATTTGCTCCAAACCAATCAAACCGGTTATTTCGACACCCTCATGAGAATATATAAACGCCAGTGCTGTACAGTATGCACGATGCAGAGTGGTGCAGTAGCAATAGATGACTCGGTGCCTGCGGCAGCATCAACACACGCCTGGCTGCAGCCCCAACTGGCTCATGCACAATTTCAGAGGCTGTCTTTTCGTATTATTCTTTGTTTGTTTGTGCTTGGACAGCCGTCTCACTTCCGCAGAGTAAAGACTCCATGTCCAAACATACTGCTTGTCCGTGCCATGATTCATTCTTTCATACGTCGCTTCGGTGACTCAGAGGGAGCGACGGCCACATCATAAACTCGCCAGTATGTTTCTGCGTTTGAATCTCTTGAGGGTATTTTTTGCTGTAAATGCACAGTCCATGAAGGTCAAATATCACTAGAAGCACACATGAGTACAAGTAGAAATACAAGTAGAAATTCATTTTGTGTGACTCAATACTTCAGGGAACCCCTTTATGTAGTATACTGCATAAATGTATCATAAATATCAGTAAAATAAACATGATACTTCCACGATGAGACATTTCTCTCATGCAGTGGGAATATATTTAGCATATACATAGATCGGATATATTATATATAGATTTTCTCATTTCCTGTGTCGATTAACAATGTCATGACAGTATGTTCACCATATAATGGCACTTTTCACTGATATGAAGAGTCGACGCAGGCTTATGTCTGACGTAAATGTCATCTTCATGCTATACATGTTGAAATATATATCAAATAACAACCTTGCAATGTATTTATGAATGTATCAAATGATACAGAGTATTCTTCTTATCGGAAAATAAACCTAACTTTGCAGTTTTTGTACAGTTTATTGTAAAAACGTTAACATATGTTTTCAAAGTTTACATCCTGAACTTTCCCTTGATGATGTTCCTCCATTTTATAAGAACTCCACTGATGATCGAGCTTTTTCCCACCGAGCTCCACTTCTCCGTACCAACCAATAACAATCATTACACATGGAAGGCAGGCTCTATTGACTTTTTTAAAAAAAAAAATCCAGACTGAAAATGCACTGGCTCTCCGTTCACTTTGATCTCTCCTGACTTCACCACCTGGGAACCCAAATCACCATTCTCCTCATTGTCATTCCTGTTGTAGTTTCACTGTGTGATCCGAAATTACTCACCTCAGACGCGTGTCTCGTTAAAACCTTTACCTGTTGCCTGTTTCTCTCTGATGTTTATGCTGACTTGCAAAGTGCACAGAGGGGCTGCTCGAAATTATTCTGTCCCCTTTCTAATATGAGTGTTTCATCATTATAATGTTCAGGTAGCACTTTGTATTTCCAGCGCCAAACACAACTGAAGCGCAGAACTGACAGGCGTCTGAGCCTTAAATTAACAGAAAAACCTTTCCTCCCCCGGCTGAGCTGGCTGCCCGCCCCACAGGAGGTGAGATCCCTGATTATAAGGTGTTGTTGTTAATGCTCCATTCACTTTAAGTTATCAGAAAAATCATCGGGCTGTACAGTGAAGTCCTGACTTTGGCAACTACCTGTAATGTAATGTTTCTCCGTCTTGTGGGAGGTAAATATCTTCTGTCCCAGCTTTGTTTTGTCTTGGTTGTGCAAGTTCAGAGAAGGAACTGTTTGCACTCTCCAGGCTGTGGCGTGATGGTTTCAAGTGTACACAGCATTAGAAGTAATGGCTTTAAGTGGGAAAGAGGACGCATTTATTGCAGAAGCCTAATGCAACTTATCCATTCAGAGCTGGTACCACAAAAAAACAAAAAGGAAAAAACCTTGTCAAAAGGGGTGAAAACCTGAAACCTTGGTCATGTTACAGTGCGTGCTGCTCAGACAGTCAATACAATGTCTGAGACTAAACGTGATTGAATGGCTGCTGCTTCACTGACTCATCTCAGCTTAGTGAAAAGCTCTGTTTAAGGCCTCGGTGTGATCTGTGGAGGAAGTTACTGCGCCCCTTCGTGGGGGAATGAGGAAAATGGGATCAGTCCTGTGTCTTTGTCTACCCGCTGAGAACAGGATCCACTGCTGTCACGCAGCGGTAGCACAAATCATGACACCCACCCTATCTGAGCTGTGGGTGGATGGATGTGCTGATCCGTCTGTCCCCTTGCTCCTCCCTGACAGTCAATGCTGCTACGATTCATTACACTCACATACAGCTGTTTGAGCACATGCTGACGGTGGTGAGGGAAAAGAGCTTTAAATGGTTTTGACATCTACCCAAAATTTCCTCAGGCAAACAGTTTCTGGAGTTCCTGATTCTGTGAAAAATAGAAGACAGCACTAACATGGGTCCAGTATTTCAGTAGGATGTTTGACATTTACATTCACAAAGCACATGTCATGTATTTTCCACCTTTAATGAAGTAATGTAGAGCTGTCAACGAGCAAAACATTTTAGATACAGTGCTTCCCTCTAGTGGGTAAGATATTACATGAAAGCAATTACCGATGATATAACATATCACTATCACAAGTGAGGCTGTTAAACATTATTTCATTTTCAAATTGTTAATGATGAGAATCCAAGATGGCAGCCAAGTCAGTCCACTGTTTGTTTGTCAGCGCCTGGTGTCTGAGTTGTCGTGTTTTTATGTGTGATTATTGAGACATTTGGACCTTAATGAGTGGAACTTTTCATATTCTCTTCAGTCTGGGATCTCAAATGTTTTTATGTGGATGTTAATAGATTGTTACTTAATTCGAAATCTGGATTGTTTGAGGCCTAGACCACCTCCACCTGGACTGTTTGGGGCTGAGGCCTACCCTACCTGCAATCCACCTCCACCTGGACTGTTTGGGGCTGAGGCCTACCTGAAATCCACCAACACTCCTAAGGGGGACAAAACATCCTGCAGATCTTCTAAATGGTACAGTGCCATATTTTTTTTTAACTATCCTGCTGTTTCTGTGTTGTTCTGTAGCCACAGACTCAACCCTGCTGTTGGCTTTTGGATTTTCATGGCCTTGTAGCCTTGCAGGCCCAGTGATGCATCTTCTCTTTAGTCTGGGTCCTCTTGATGAAATGGTTTTGTTTGGATGTTACTAGATTCTTGCTTAACTCGAAATTTGGATTGTTTGAGGCCTAGACCCACCTGAAATCCACCTGGACTGATTGGGGCTGAGATCTACCCCTGCTGGAAAAACAGCATAGACCATGCTGTTTTTTCCAGCAGGGACCTGAAATCCACTTTGACTGTTGAGGCTGAGGCCTACCCGAAATCCACAAACACTCCTAAAGATGACAAAGCATCGTTCTGCAGATCTTCTAAATGGTACAGTGCCATATTTTTTTTTAAACTATTCTGCTGTTTCTGTGTTGATCTGTAGCCAAAAACTCAACCTACTATTGGATTTTGGATTTTTATGGCCTTGCAGCCTTGCAGGCCCAGTGGTGCTCAGAGATATTTTTAAGTGGAAAGTGGGTTTTCCCTCTGGATTTCAACTTTAGTCACTGAGTCGCCAGCCGTGTGAAGCATGTGAAGCACTGAATTTAATGCTGGATTGTCTGTTTCTGACTGATGAACTGGTCTGTTGGATCTCCTGTGCTTGCTTGGTGGATGACTGTTAGCCTGCTTTGAGTCTGCTGGGACTCTTTTCCCAAGGGGATAAACTACGGATCTGTTTCTTTGTGTGATACGCCTGCTTACCCTCCCATCCTGAGTGGAATGACAGTGATCTCCTCTTTAATGATTGTTTTGTGTTTTATATCACTGTGTGGTTTTCCTGGGAGCCCCTGTGGGTCTGACAGACCTTTCTCCTCCTGTAATGCTCCCACGGGATGAACAGTACCGTGAAGGGTTGGGCAGCTAACCATGTCAATCACGCTTTTTCCCACAGTGACCGCTACAAAATGACTTTAATGCTGTTATCTCATCTCGTGTCTGTGGACATGTCAAAACAGTGGGTTACAACTGAGTGTGTGCTGAGGGAACATTTTAATATTCCTACAACATCATTTACTGCAAATGTATTCTGCTACAGTCTTGGAGGGGACACAAAAGACTGTAACTCCACACACAAACTTAGTGATATAATTGTTTTTGCGCTCAGAAGATGCTGAGACAAATCCAGGCTGTCTCACACCTGCAGACTTTAAATATAGATCTGGTTTTGGGATTGTAAGGAGTGGATTCCTCTAAAATGGACATGTTTAAGATCTGGATTCATTCAACTCGTGCTGAAATTGTTGTCTTATTTGAAACTTGGCTTACAAAATCTGTACAGGATATGGATATCTGCATACTATGCCTTTACTTAGCTTATAGTTAATGCACTATAAAAACAACAATTTGTTTCCATGTGTGATAATGAAATGTCAGGAAAGACTTATAGCATCATTAATAAATGGTTAATGTATATTTACTGGTAGACATGATTAGATAATGACTTTATTAAGGACGCAAAGTAATCTCCATAGCTCAATAAAAACAAACACGATGTACAAAAACAAAAAGTATGGAGGTAAATTATAGTTAATCAAACTGTAGTTGATGTCAAATAACTATTAACTAAAGTTTAATTAACTATAAATGTTCTATTGAACAAGGATGGTTGTATAAAGTATTATTTTTTATCTATTATTCTACTGAGCTGCCTGAGACAGGAAGTGTCTGGGGGAATCTATTTGCTGGAGCACCTCTGGGCCTTGTGGTGGTCATTTCCTGGTTTGTCCAAAGGAGGGCACTCTCTGCTCTCTGTTCAGTCTGCCTGCTCTGAACCCGGTGGAGGTGAGCTGATGTGATGGTGTGCTGTCTGAGCTGTCAGCAGTCATTAGTGCCGTCTCATTAAAGTGATGTCAGTGGCACTCCATTAGCAGTAAAATGAACAGCTGCCCCTGCCTCGAGGCCAAGTCAGCCACTGAACTTTGTTGTTCGTGGAGGTCTGCAGGTTAACCTGCTATAAGCAGGAACGCAGAACAAACTCATGTCTGTTTTGTTTTTCTCAAATGGTCTGCGAAGCTTTTTAAGTTTTACTGTTAAGTTAAAGTGAGCGTTGATACTGTATGTTGGTTTTGTTCTCTGACATGATACATTTTAAAGCTTAAGCAAAGTATCCTGTATGTTAATATAACCTGTAAACACATATATTCAACCTAAATCACAGTGTCAAGCTGTAACAGAGATCATCCCATTGTTTCTAAACAGTGCTGTAGTTTTGATATACTGTGTGTGTGTGTATATATATATATATATATATATATATATATATATATATATATATATATATATATATATATATATATATATATATATATATATATATATATATATATATATATATATATATATATATATATATATATATATATATATATATATATATATATATATATATAGTATATATATATATATATTAGTATATATATATAGTATATATATATATATATATATATATATATATAGTATATATATATATATAGTATATATAATACAAAATATAGGATGTTGAGATTTTGTAATGAACAAAAAATAATCAACATTTCTTCTCAACAGCAACATAAGTCAAACAGATGGTTCCACCAATATTTTAGCTCATTTGTAACTTTTTACTTGCACTAGTTGAAGTGAATTTTTCTTTATAATAGCTGAAATGTTTAAATCGTTACCACTGTCTGCCATGTGGGGGCAGCAGTGTGTGAAGGCTTTGACATCTGGGTTGTTAGTGTAAGTAAATATGTAACATACTGATTTCCGGAGTTGGAAACCTGGCATTACATGTGCTTTTAACAATCTCCTCGCAATTGACACAGAAAGCATTTGATCTTTTCTCAAACTCCGAAGGCCAACCAACACTTCAGCTCTTTTCCCACCACCTCCTTCCTCTCCCTCAGCTCCTAGTGACCCAACACATGCTGCACCTCAGACAGCCACTCAGATAGACCAGGATCTGAATGGTATTTGGGGTCAAAACCACACTATCCCCATTTGCCTTCCTCCATTAATGGCCTATTTAGCGTAGTGCCGATGGCAGTAAAGAGATAGCTGGGCTTTTATACCTTCTGACTGGATATATTAGCAGGTAATGTCCTTAAAGAGGATTAGCGGATGGAGAGAGAGGAATGGAGAAAGAGAAGGAGAGTGGCTGAAAGCGCCGAAGGGATGGCATGGCAGTAAATAGGCAGGTGATAGCAGGGAGGACAGGAGAGCTTATGCTGCCTTGTGCTGCCTCTGGCTATGGATGGGGGATTAGCAGCCATTGTGGATTCTCTTATATCCTGGAGCATGTTGAGTCACAGCTGTCTAATCTTTGCATATCAAAAATATAGTCCAAAAATAAACCTGCCCTTTACGTCTGAGCAATGAGAATGTTGTATGTTTGTAATATCAATCCTCTCTTTTAAACATACAACATCAGGGTAATTCAGTCGTCAAGGTCAATAAGTGTTTTTTATGCGACACTGGTTAACTTTTCCCTCTGATCCCGTGTTGTCAGTCAGTTGAGAATGTGCCGTGGGTCGAGGTCAAGAGTCCCGACAAACCAAACTCATCATCTTGTTTACTGTTTTCAGCAATTGACCTGCCTTTTACTTAAATACATTCTTAAACAGGCAGGGTGACCTTTAAGCTTGACCTTTTTAATGAAGTTAAGGGAGTGTGTGCACATGATTGGGACATTAATTCTGCCCCTCAGTCACAGCATAACACACTCTCTCTCTTGAAGTGGTGTTGGAATTGATAGTAGTTTGTGCACTGTCCTTATCATATCAATCTTTTAAAAACATCCAGTGAATGAAAGGTTCTGTACCAATGCAGGAGGTAGTCTTACACATAGCGAGGTGGAAAGTCAGGATGTGCAGGTTGGCAACTCAAACACCAGCAAAACATTTGGCAATGAACATTTCTGCAAATTGCGGACGTGTTGAAACTTAACACCTCCTCTCTTTCTTAATGTTTCAACCATGCAGTGGCGGACTCAAAGTATGCAGGGGAGGGGGGGCACCAGCACGCAGAAAGTGGTGCTATTTTAATAATAAAGAGAGGACACGTCACCATGTTCTTACCATGGTCCCCTGCACCCCCCCTGAGTGCACCAGTGCAACTTTGTGTTTCTTAAGGTGAGGTTCAGGCACACAAACCACTTACTCAGGCTGAGGACAAAAGAATCGTGTTTTGGCTTGAAATACCTGGTTTTCACGCCACTGACTGGAAAATGTCCTGATGTCTCATTAATATATCTGGTTTTGTTGCCACAGAGATCGGTGCAAATTGTCCCAAACGATCACTAAACCCAGGGGAAGATGTCGGTCTTTTGCTAGGAGTCACGTCACCATCACACCCCTCTTCCCCCCAGGATGAGAAAGTCATCTCATATAGATATAATCTGTAGGTCATGTGATGTGTTTTGTAGAAATGTTGATATTATTTTATTCTGGCAACTGGGCCAAGGTAAGAGTGGTGTAAGGGTGTGTGGCGTGCTGCAGGAAAATGTAAATTAGTGTTTTTCTTGCCAAACCATGTTTTATTTTCCATTAACCACAATCACTCTCATTATTTACCAGACAACAAGATAGAGCTTCAACAACATTGGCAATGGACACAG
The DNA here is from genome assembly GCF_904848185.1 of Acanthopagrus latus. Taxonomy (NCBI): domain Eukaryota; kingdom Metazoa; phylum Chordata; class Actinopteri; order Spariformes; family Sparidae; genus Acanthopagrus; species Acanthopagrus latus. Next base: position 21,341,297 of record NC_051053.1, on the reverse strand, counting down.
AAAATGTTTCCAAGAATGGACAATATTGTTGTTCTTGGCAAAGGGCTTGACTTTGGGTTCCTCCTAAATACAAATGAAGAACATTTCTGCAAGACCTTCCCAGTCTAATTTGCCCCTCCACTCCTCCACCTTTCTAACTGCCATATGACTAATACCTAGGACCCGGGGCCTTGGCTTGGCCCGGCTAAGCCGTTTTGGGGAGGATTTGATCATGCAAAGATGACATTGAGTTAGAATGGGTCACTGCAGAATCTGCTTTAGCCACAGTCTGTTGGAAATGAGTCAAGTGGAGGGCAAGCACCTGGGCTAACTGACCTTTACCTGGGGAGAGGAAACAGAGACGGATCAGGGGAGGAGAGGGGAGGGGAGGAGAAGGGGTGGAGGGGGGGGCTGCGCAGATCCAGTTTGTCAAGAGTCAAAACTTCAGGGATGAGCAAGTGAAGCATTTAGCGTTGCATGAAATCCTTTCGTCAAAACCGGAATGGTATCATCCCTAATCGCTCTCCCTCCATTTCCTTGTCCACTTTAGCTTCACCAAGTGTCACGCGTAAATACTTCCTCGTGCTCGCTCAAGTTTCCAACCCTTGAAAAAGTGTGAGACTGTACCCTCTCCCGGGGAGGTATGTACAAAATCACGTCCGTGCCAAGACATCCCTTTGACCATCTCTGCTCTCAGCAGCGCCGAGGATATGAAAGGAGCATTGTGTGCTGCTTCACGCTCCATGGCCAATTGACTTCTTTTCCCATTAATCAAATGCGCTGTTTACCTAATCTTTCATAGCATTTCAAAACCATTAAAACCAAGAGGATTATCCTAGTGTTTCTGACGGTGTTTCTTTACCTCAGGAGGAACAGGTGCCCTGATAACACTCCCCCCATCTCTCTCCTTCTTCCCTTCTTCTTCCTCTCCTCTCCTCAGTCTTTCCCCCTTTTTTCTATGTTCACTTTCTTTTTTCCTTTCTCAACTTTCCTCTCCATCCAAGGATTACTTTGTGCATTATCTAGATTCTTAAAAGTGCAACCTCTCCATCTCAGCAGTGGACAACTCTACCCTCAGCTCTGAATAAATAAAGTATTATTGTCCGATTAAAGCAGATTAAGCAGATGGAGAGGGAGTCAATCTGAAATTGGGTTTAATTCTGCACTTATCTGAATTCTTGACTGCTTCCATAGTGTACACTTTTGTGTCTTTGAGCAGGAAGCCGGTGTGGGTTAGAGGGGCTACATTTCGGGAGAGTGTATCTTACTGTAGAGCTAAAAGAGGAAATTGTGAATTGAATTGCACTTAAAACCCCTCTTTGTAAAACTAGACGAAGCGCAAAGCAAACTCACATGCCAGAGCAGTTGGCCAGGATCTGCAGGTAGGTGTATAGGTTATAGCCAAGCTGCACTGCAGCTTGTTATGCCCTGAAGCTGAAGCAGCATGCTTTTACTTGCTTCCCACTGTCACTTTTGAGGCCAAAGGCAAGAAATTCCGGTTTTAATATCTGATTATAATAGTGTGCATGGAAATCTAGATTTTCTTGCACAAAGGAGATATTAAAGGAAAAGTACTCGGTTTGAGAGACTTTGTAGGTTTGGAGCCTTTTTATTGCTCTAGGTATCACAACCATATTGGACAAATTTGCACCTCATGAATTTTGTCAAACGCCAGTGTTCTGCACCAAGACAAGAAAAAAGTGGTCTATCCATTATATAGCAAGGTGGAAAGTAACACTGTAGAGGTTGGAATATACGTTATGCCCCCTGGAACCGCCTGAAGGACACCTCTAAACCACTGCTTCAGATCAGCGGGTCTCAAATCGGCATGCTTTTGATAATGGGTTTCATATACTTTCTGTAATAAAAATATCAAAAGTCTTATCAGATGGAGGTCCGTAGCCCAAATTGGTGTTGGTTCAGGGTTTCATGACGTGGTTCTTGGAAGTTATCTAAGCAATAAATTCCCATTATGCGGGTCTCTCTCTCATTAACCTCAAGAGACCCTCATAATAGGTTGTTTTAGATAACTTCCATAGGCTGTTGAGTTCTTGAACAAAATGGGAAATATTAAGAGCAAATGACCTTTTTATATTAAACCAAATGCAAAATCCCTTTAAATTCATTCAAATTCTTGCAAATGTTTTATCTGAAAAAGGCTAATTTTACATTTCATCGTTTATTAGAATAACATCTTATTTTGTATACAGCTTTACATATGATTTTCAGGGAATAGAGACAAAGAAACACCTTTCACAACTATTCATGTGAAGGTTGTGCGTGTATAAGTAGACTTGCGCACACACGCGCGAGTGAGTCAGTCATGTTGATTGAGTGGCCGCTGATGACGATGAGGGTTAATCTGTATTTAGTTGGTCCATCCGGATGCCTTAGAGGCCATCTTATTAAAGGAAATGAGACGTTGTGAGGCTTTTTTTCAACAGACAGTTACTGAGCTCCACGTGCATTCCTTCGTGTCTCCTGCAGTGGTGGATAGGAACAGCCCTGTCCACAGTGGGTCCCGACAGAACAACCCAGGACAAAAAGGCCCTTGTACTGGTACACATGTTAGAGAGGACATGCCGGTGTGTCACTCCGGTGCAATTATGAAAGTTTATCTCTAAACAGAACGTGACCACCGCAGACGGCTGAAGTTCTGAACTATTTGGATCAAGATAGCTGAAGAATCTAGAACCGTAATGCTTTAAAAGATTGACCAACCCCTCCAGTTACAGGGCGGAGGTTGAAAAAATGGGGACCTGTTGAAATAGACTAATAACATCTTATTCGGGTCATTTTTTGGCTTGCCAAGGAGTTGACTGTACGTTTAGATGAAAGGGTTTAATTGGAAATGATAACCTGCTGACAGAAGGGATCTGTCAGCCCACAAGCCCTGGCTGTCTGTCTGCCAGTACTGCAACAATATCCACAGGGAGATTGGCAGATAGAAGCTGCTGTCAACGCCCTCAAGCTCAGGGTTGTTCCAGTATAAGCCCTGCACTTGTGTTTGCTTTAGCTAGGGTACGTGGCACTATTGCTGGCTGTGTGCAGGAAGCCTTACGCACAGACCCACAACAAGCAAAAGAGTGCATTGACACTCACAAACAATTTTCGGCAATCTGCATTGAAGGGATAAAAGGATAAAGACACAAGGCAGATGAGCATCAAGGACTCAAATGCTTTCAGACCATCAGAGCAGTTCAACAAGACCCAGGACATCAAAGCCACTTAAATATTTTTCATTCTTGGGGCCACAAAATGCAGGATGATTTGACAGATGCACAATAGGCCCACAGTTTCCTCTTGGCCCCTGCAGCAGTGTTGACATGAGTAGAAATTAAGTTATCACCCCTTTTTAAAGTCCAGACGGCTGTCAGACAAGGCCCAGTGGCACGGGAGAAGATTTGATGGTTCCAGCAGCGGGCTACTTTACATGGAAGCCTCACATCTCCTGCCTCACATCTCCTGTCTCGCATCCCCTTTTTCCATGAGGGCTGCACTGCATCTCACAGCTGCTTGTGTATCAGGAATGTTTCAAGGTTGTGGTGTAAAAGATTTCATACAACAATTTTATCAAATGTATGTGTATTGCTGTGTTAATGCCTTCAGAATCTTCCCTCTCCCTTCTCCTTTAGTCCAAGAGTGCCTTGGAGTTTTTCAGACTTTACCTTATGTTGCCCTCTTGTCACCCTCTTTTTGTGATTTATACTCACCAGCTAGTGTCTCTGCATTTCAGTCCTGCTTCTTTTTGTCAGTTACTGTTGTGGTTACAGTGCAATCCATCCAAAAATAGACTCAACAGAGCCTCTTATTTGCATTTAGTTGGTGACTCTGGTAGCCTTGTCAAACCTTACCCCAGGCCCTGTAACGCTACCATCTGATCCCCTCATTTCTTTCTTCTTTGTGACCTCCAAGCATTAGCCCTGAACAGCTAATGGGGGGTCTCTACCAATGTCCTTATATCCCAACCAGCGTCTTCGGTCCTGTTGCCTATTATCAAAGATATCTGAGCTCAGCCTCCAAACCCTGGTGCCTCTGTTGGAGAGCCATCTTGGCATCACCAAGCTGCCTTGTAACAGTCTTCCAGATTCACAGTCACAGTGTTTCTGCCTATCACCAGCACCCACTGGACCACTCGTCAAACAAGGTTAAAACTTGGCAGTGGGATGGGGCCTGACTCCCTCTTTTAATGTCACCTGCTATACTCACCAGGCTGATTGTGTGGCTTTCAGTCCTGCTTCATTCTGTCGGTTAATATTGTGGTTACAGTATAATCGCTCACAAAATAGACTCATCAGAGTCTTTAATTTGCATTTAGATGACAACTGATTTTGATCCAGATAACTTTGCCAAACCTCACTCGAGGTCCTGGAACACTCCCATCTTGTACAATGATTTTCTCTTCCTTGGGAAATCCTAGCGTTAGAGCATGAAGTTCCAACTTTTGAATGGCCTGTGCTCTGCCAACAAAGTTAGATAGGCAGCTTATCTTTTAAATGCCATAGATTCAGGCAGACTTAAACAACTTTCAAATGGCACAAAAGCCCATACAGTTCCACAGAATAGCAGGGAGACGAAACAAAACGCTTCTCATATAATATGTTGTTATTGTTATGACTAGCGACAATCTGCCAAACCGCCCACCACAGTCAGATTTACGCCAGTGCATGTAAGGGCACCTGGGGATATGGCTCGCCATTTTTCTGGCGTCAGCAGCCAGTCATTTTTCACTGTAAGTTGGACCGTCTCCATCCACAATTGTAGCAACCAAAACAATGATGTTTTCCTAACCCTAACCAAGTGGGTTTTCTGCCTAAACGTAAACAGAGCATAAGCACAGCAACCCAAACAAATGTAAAGGCACAAAGACTTGTTGTTAACTGTGTCTTAGGCGTTCGGTTGCACATATAAAACCTTCATCATGTTGACCCCGTCAAGGGTTTGCCCCACCCCAACTCATCCCCACAATAAAAAATGTTAAGAGGTTCCTACTTTAAAAGGGGAGTCACTCGCCATCAGAGAGCCACCATTAAATTACGACACACAGGAAATTATCCCTAGAATGGGCCCAGTGCTGATAAGAAGTCCAAGTCCACTGGATGACAGCTGTAGAAACCTGAGAGAACTTATCACCAAAGTGGGGGGGTGGAGGCCCTCGACTGGGCGCCTGACAATCTGATTGGACTGTCATCCCCGGGTCATAATTAATATATTTATCAAATTAATAACTGAAAGGAAAATCCCAGCGTCATTGGCGCTATTGTAAAAAGAGGCTTGCCCCGGCCCCAGAGGTGAACAGTGGCCAAATTCATGTGGCGGTCGGTTTCCCTTGTGGCTAATAAGGCTGCTGTCAGTATAATGGGACAGAGGGGGGCAAAGTGAGCTGCCTCTTTTGGAAGCCATGACAGATAAATTGCCTCCCCCCCCCTGCACAGACTGAAACTGAATTTAGAGGAAGAAAAGAAATATGTTACTGTCTGCTGACAACCACAACCACAGTCTTTGCATATGAATACTTGCTATTATATAGAAAGTCACGCAAAACATGTACGAGGCATCACAACAGACCAAGTGATTTGTTTTTTATGTTTTGACCTTTGTGTAGGAAACTGTTAACACATGCTAACACACTTTTGTTTTTTTCCACATTTAATTTGAAATGATGCATGATTTAATTTAAAGCTTTACAATGTCTGGCATAAGCATCATCAAGATCACATCTTTTACTTTTTACTTTTTGTATATTATGATTATCATGAGCTGTGACAATGTGACAATAATATGAAATACTGACGTTTATTTTTTCAAGATTTTCTTCTCAACACCTGGTTACTTATGAAAACATACCTTTTGTCACACTGAGCACATTTATCTTTAATCACACACACACACACACACACACACACACACACACACACAAAAAAAATTTTGCGCACATTGTTAGCAAACAGTTCATTTGGTTTGTAATCCATATCAGGACTCCCCGAAGTGGTGGATTTAATTTCACCACCAGATGTTTCTAGTGAAAAAAATTATTAAAAAATAATTAGAGAAGATTCTAGTAGGAATCACTGTTTCTTCTGTTTTATTCTTGGGGAAAAAAAGAAGCTAATTATTTAAGTAGAGGGAATCTACGGAAGCCCTGAGGCAGGTGGGAAAAAAATAAAATAAGGAACATCACATATTTCTCAAGTCATACACACAAGAGACAAAAAAATTTAGAAAACTAATCATCAGATCTTTTTCTCACTTGCACTTCAGGGTTCGCCTATTGTACCATTTTGCATCTTATTACAATAGGTGTTAGCTTTTGGAGCGTGGGCCACCAGTAAGTTTCAGTTTTGGCCCTCCAGCAGAAAAAGTTTATCCGCCTCTTAATCAGTGTAAAATGGACAAAAAACAGCCAGATGTCTTCAATTTCAAGAGTTAGTCGGACAAATCTCCTTAATTAATACCACAGGAGTCATTTTTTATAACATTTCTGATTGGAATTCTGTTGATCATGGAGCTAACTGGTAGTTCCCCTCGACAGAACAGAGTATACAGGTCTTTAATTTCAATATATGTAGATTCCCCATGGGTTTGCATATTAATTCTGACCCCAGACCGCTGCCATTTCCTCTCTTGTGCAGGTGGAAAGCCACAGTGGGGATACTTTTATCGGGCATTCCAAGGGTACAAAACAGGAAGGAGGGGAAGCCGAATTGTAAAGGTAACACAATCAGCCGCTAAAGTAGTCACAGGAGTATCGGTTTCTTTAAGCTGCGCTGAGCGCGGCACAAGATTAAGATGTGGATTACTGAACATTTACTTCATGTCACACAGACGGAGGCATGTGGTTTGTTCTATAAAGTGATACGCCACCCTGACCTTCTTGCAGTCTTGTCATGTGACATAATTATCCAAAGGGGTGAACATGTTTTGTCTGCGCAATTGAATTTTACTGGATTGTAAATTTGGCAACTCGCAATTTCTTGATAAGTGTGTTTAAATGCCCAAGAGTGTCCTGTTTTTGATCAGATTCTGAAAATGACATTTAGATGAAACATGAACATCCTGGTTATTCAACAGTATGCATGTTACTGACTGTTGCCTGCTGGTGTGTCTTGATGAATTTCAGCTCAGTGGGACAAACCACTCTTTTGTGTACGTTTACGAACCAAGTTTCTGCAAAACCACAGATAATATAAAACTGGACATTTCTTTATGTCAGTTTGAAGGCAGAATTTTATTTCTCTACTGTAACAAAGCTGTGTGTATACTCAGGTGTGTGTATGCTTAGGGTTGAGACATAAAACCACTTGGTGAGGATTAGGAGAACATCATGGTTTGACTTTAAACACTTGTTTTTCTTACCACAATCACTAGGTGGAGATGTTGACTTCCTGTGAAGAATAGCAAGGTGCCATAAGTGTCCTCAGGTCTACATAATAAACACAACAAAAATCGATGGAGATATCCACTGCTGTCCTGAAAATAATCCACTGCTGTCCCGAAATGTGTTCCTTGTTGTCTGTAACAAAGCCCCCTCTATCACCTCACCTCATGAAAGTGAAAGTCAGTTAGTAAACATTTAATGTGAACATAACTAACACGTTTGCTACAAGATGTCAACCTTGGACATGAATGTTAGCTGCAAACATCCTGGTGACTGGCCCAGGTGTTTAGATGCCCCAGTATCCTTAGAGTACTCAAAGTTGTATATCCATATAAGATAAGGCCTTATTCAAGTCTCCTAAACCAGGATATGACATTTAAATGCGCAAAACAGGATGCTGGAAAAAAAAAAGGATCATAACCAGGATACAGGAGCACATGCAAATGCTCTCTATGACTGACTTAACGGAGGACATTCAACCACAAATGTCTCTTTATTATCTACTGAATTAAATGAATGTGGGCTGTCATATCTGGGATCATTAAAAGACAACTCCTGTCTATGCACACACTCTCAAACATTTCCTAGTGTTTCCCAGCGCACTGGAATCTAATCCTGTGTGGCAGACTTCACCTTTGACTCTTGTACTTGACCCCGAACCACGAGAATGAGTTTGTGGAAGTCAGACATGCTCAGACTCTGTTATGCATCTCTGCTTGAACAATCCCAGAGAGAGAGAGAAAGAGAGAGAGAGTAACAGGAGTGTTTGTGTGTAAGAGAGAGAGAGAGTGTATGTGTGTGTGTGACAGAGAGATTTTAATAACTGACTAGTGACACACCTTCGCAGTACGCATGATATGACACACCGAATAACTGACTGGTGACACACCTGTACAGTACACAAGTTAAGTACATTTGATTTTGCTCCTGAGAGTGCAGCAGTAGCCTCCAGAGTTCAGTCTGGAGTTCAGCTGTGGAATTTAAAGGATGCAAACACATAACTGCCAATCATTAATCGGTGTGTAAGTTAAACCTGATGTCAGTCACCTTTTGTTCTCTGTCCTCAGGGGTTCAACCCACTCTCCTCCGGACCCTGCATCCTCTGCAGCACAGGTGCACATTGGCGCACAGTTACATAGACCCCCCCCCCTCCCTCGTGTCCTGTGTGCATTGTGTCTATTCTCTTTGCGTTCCATAGGGCCAACAGTATGTGTGTTTTCCAGCCTTCAAAAAGGCCTTTGAGCTCCTACCCACCTGCCCTCGTCCTTGTTGCAAACAAACGTGCAGCTTTTCCTCCAAACCTTTGGGAAAATGTGGATGAGGATATAGAGTGAGCAAAGGAGTGTGGGTGAGTAGGGGTTGGGCTGCCACCCCCCTTCTCTCCCCACACACCCCTGCCCACCAACCCACCCTACAGACTTTCTTTCAGGTTTTCGGTGTAGAGAGAGGCCGGCCGGCTGTTCCAAAGCGTTTCGCCTCCGTGAGCATGCACAAGATGTCTATTCATGCCCCATGGTCCTACAACTTCACCGCTCCCTCCCCCCCTCCCCCCTCCCTTCAACTCCAGCTGAGGCAATTCAACTCGGACCAGAAGCAGGGACCTTTAATCTAACAGAATGTAGCAGGCACCTGAACTACTTAACCGCTGTGCTTGTTCAAGGGGGTGGGCACGGAGGCTAAGGTAACTGGCGTGTAACAAAAAGCCCCGAACTTTATCCCCGGCCAGGATGAGTACATTTCCTTTCTGTTGTTCCCAACAAAGGCCAGCAGGCACAAATGGTCTGCTATCTGTGTCACCGGGAAGTGGAGAGCAATTTGTTTCTATTAAACAGGACGGTCCTCATCTTCCGCACCGACCACCCCCTTCCCTCCCTCCCCACCCATATTGATTCAGATGGCTTTTGTGCTGCAGGTAAAACCCTGCCAGTCAGTGGGTTTCACCCTGACCAGGTGGGGACCTCGTAGTCTTCACAAGGGGCCCCCTGAAAGAGCAAAAGAGGATCCCCCCCCCCTTATTTCTTTAGCAGGTTAATGTGAGCATTTATGAGGGGCACACAGGGCTTCAGGTACAAAGAACACTAAAGGTCGAAGGACAATGAAAACTTGACTGCAGCGTTCAGAGAAATGTTGTTCCGCCGTTGATCCGTCCTTTCCAGTTCATGGCTGCAAGTCTCAGTGACGGCGAACAATTCACACACACACACACACACCCACACACCCATCCCTGTGCTTCCTTACTACATCATATCAGTGGCAGCTTGACCTCTTTGATTTATCCGGATTCCAGTAGAGGGCAGAAATACAACTGTGGGCTACTGTATTTCACCTGCTTTGGTTCCAATACCGCACAGACCCATTTCCCCGCCTCTGACAGAGGCAAGATGGCTGCTTTCACAAGAGGGTGTTTCTCTTTTTTATTTAAACCCCGGTCTCAGCCCATTCGTTCACTCCCTGCTACAGATATGAAACCTATCGAGTACAATTGTAGATCAGTCACGATGCCACAAATCAAGCCAGAGAAAAACCTCGCTATTATTTTTGTGCAGTGTAAATGTGTATACTGCTTCTGAAACAAAGCAACATGGTTATAGGTGGGAGCCTACAGGAAATCACATATCAAACGGTGTTGTTCCCTCCAGTTTTCTGTTCTGATTGTATTTCTTGAACATTTCTACACTTTGCACAGTTAATACACTATGAAATAAAGGTAATCTTTGCTCTGAGAGTGGTCAAAATGGCCAAAAATTGCAGCTCAGTCTCTCCTTTGTATCATTTCCTTTCCTGTCTTTTCCGTTTCCTCTCCCTTCTTTTCCTCTCCTCTCTGTTTCCTTTCCTTTTCATCCGGTTAATTAGGAAACGGACACATATGGTTCAATTCATTTAGCTAATGAGCACCTCTAAATGGATAAGGCGAGACGCTATCGCTCCTCACTTTCTCTTCATCTGTCTTTCCATTTCTTCACATTTTTCCTCTGTTGTCCCTGTTTTTTTCCTGCCCCTCCCCTCCCTTCCTTTGTATTGACGCCCTGGGACCCCATCTGGGCCCTTTGGAGGCGTGAAATGCACAGTAATTATTAGTAATCATCACACACCATCAGAAACGGATCCTAGTGCTGTAATTACATGATAAATGTCTGCCTAACACATGCCCTCTATTTAGCAGCCCCCTGGAGACCGCGGATAATAGACAGCTAACAGGGATCCGCAGAATGGGCCTTTCAGCGCTGGCCGGGGCTCATTGTCTACGCGCCAATACACCCTCACCCCCCGTTTGGCAACAACGCAGACCCCGATCAATCCCCTGCACTGCCCCCCCCTCCACCAGCCTACTGACCCCTCCCCACACACACACACACATCCCTTGTCACTGCTAAGTGGACAGCAACGTCAATCATTGGCATTACACTGCATTGCTAATGGCTGCCAAACAATTTCACAGGAGAGAAAAGAGTTTTGTTCAGCCATTTATCAGGTAATGGTGACTTGGTTTAATGCTGTTGCCTCTGACCCCTGAGCAAAATGTGATAATTGGCATTATTATCATCAGCGTGTCTTTTGTTGCTTGTTCGTGTATCGTTCTGATCAGACTGCAGCCGACGTCTGATTTTTAAGTTTTTGATTGTGTTTCGCTGTCACCTACCTAAGTGTTGCCATGCTGCAGACTGAGCCCGAAGGACTGTGTTACACTTTGTCTGCAAACTTTATCGGCACGCCGGGGATTGCATGACTGTGTATTATCTTCACACATCTCTCATGTCAATGTATAGGTGTCATAATTTACGAGCAAACTTTCAACAGCTGCTTTGCATATAAAGAAACCAAACCAGATCAATTTCTAGGGAAGAAGAAATGGACTATAAAAACTGTTACAGTTACAGGTATGTATATCTCACTGGAGTAAATATGTGGAGGCTGTATGGGGATGTCTCTGTTGTATATGATTTGAGCAAAACTGACTCAAGACAGAAATAGGATGATGAACCTATTTGTTAAATAAGTCAAAGGAACATCTCAAACTTACCCAAAATTAAGACTCAAGCATGGGTTTATGTTGCCAACATGCAGACATATAAAACATAATATATAAAAATAAATAAAAATGTTTTTATACCGAACATAAAGTAGACTTTTGCTGTTCTGGTAATTATAAGGTTTTGTGTAATTCCATTGAACACCTACAGAGCTTTAACTAAACATTAATATGAATAATTTTGAATAATTTGTCAAACATTGATGATGGTTGGTTCCAGCTTCTACCAAAGTTTGTGATCCAATAGTACAACACCGTTGGTATCACATCACATCTGTGTTTTGTCTTTATAGCTGCTAGTTTGTGGAAAAATACATAAAAACACTACTGATTTCTACAGGATGGTCCCAGAATACTCTACTGCTTTAATGTTGTTAGCAACGTCAGCATTAGCTAGCTACCGTTAGCACTGTTAGCTGTGCAACAAACTGGCCAGATGATCTGAACCACAGCGGTGTTGTGATGTGAATACAATGGCTGGGGAGGGGATGGAATGCCACATTTAATGACTGTGTGTTATCAGTACCATCTTCAATACACACTGCTGTCAGAGGTCAACACACTGCTAAATATAGCTGAATTATATATGCCAGAAGTATCACTGAGTGAAGAGCTGTGTGGCAGCTGAAAGAGCTGCTTCTGTATGCTGAGCTGAGCTAAATGATCCTGCTCATGACAAAGAGACAGAGTTCTCATCACTCTGACAGTGGCGTCATCATAACATGAACTGCCACCGTGCAGAGCAAACACTAAAATAAGTGTTTGAAATAAATAAGAATAAAAAATGAATAAGAATAAAAAACAAGTGACATAACAAAGCATCCAATGCCACATCAATGATCTATCCTTTGGAGGGTCGCAGAGGGCCTCAGCTGACCCTGGCTTACAGTGGGGGAAAGGTGAGTTACACCCAGGACAGGTCGCCTGTTCATCACAGGGCTGACAAACAAGCATTCATGCTCACATTCACACCCGCTGGTGCTTCAGAGACGCATTTTAACCTGCATGTCTTCTAAAACCACAGGAGTCAGTCGAGGACACCTGGAAGAAACTGACGCAGACACGTGGAGAACATGCAGACTCCACACAGAAAGGGCCCTGTTTGTTTGGTCGCTCATTACAACACAAACTGCATTCAATGTTTGAAACAGTATTTTTCATTCTTCCATGCAACATTTACTAAATGTTTCCAAAAGGTTCCTTGGCCTGAATTCAAAACATGCAAAGTCTCCCTCAGTTGGGGTGTGACAGAGCCGACACCGGAGAATTAAAGAGAGAGGGGACGTCATCTCAGGCCACCGAGCCAATGACACTCTATCTCTGTACAGTTTTTAATGCAAATAAGGCCAAGGTGAGTAAATAGACATGTGCACAGCTACTTTCATACAACGCTTTTATTTCATGTTTTCATCGAGTGCCGCCCTCTGTACTTGTGTGTCAACAGTAAAGAAGGCCATCGCAGTTTCAATCTCCATGTAAAATCATCAGATATGCATGCAAAGAGGCATGCTCTTATCTAAATGCATAGAGTAAAAAGAGGAATCGTGTTTGCGAACAACAAGGAGAATTTGCCTGATATTTGCCTAGCTGGCTCTAAACAACGGTCGACTCGTTGATGTTACTTTATATTAGCCAGACGAGGCCACAAGGATGTTGGCGGTTAAACAAATTCTTACATATATTGTTTTTCACCCTGACAAAATATTAACAGTAATTGCTTTATATTTTGTTGTTTTTTTCCATTCTTGTTCCTGTTATTTCATGAATAAATCAGACAACCAATTTACCGGCAGGAGGGTGTCGGTTGGTGCCACGGAAAAGCCGAATGTACCTGTTCACCTCATGTGACAGTTGAAGCAGTCTGTTACAGGGAAATGTTTGTGCTCTAATAAGACAAAGGCAGTTTGACTTAAAAAAAAAAAAAAAAAAAAAAAAAAAAGCGCAACCTCAGTTTACCTATGTTAACAGAGGTGGTCTGCCATGATGCTGAAGATTTTTATCAACAGAGACTCGGACAATACTTCATTTTACCTCCAGATGGCAACAATTTTCCCCTTTCCTGGTTTTTAAGAGGAGAGTAACAAATAAAAAACACAGTGTCATAGTCTTAAAAAAATGTTTTATTAAGGATGCAAAGAGCTTAATTTATGCTCTGCTAATCAATGCCTATGCTTTCATTGGTCAACTCTTTATCATCTTTGAGATATTGTCCAATACCAGTGTTAGGCCTAGACCACACACACACACACACACACACACACACACACACACACACACACACACTAGCCAAAAGCAGACACTGAATGAAAAGCAGCGCAATTTCAAGCAGAGTCTGACAATAACAGACATATCAACTATCCCCTAATTGATACAGCTAGGCGGTCAGTCAGTCGCTTAATGAATTGCTAATAGCCCTCAGCAATGCTATGAGTGACAGCGGCCAAGCATTCCACCTGGCAGAGGCTGCCTGGGGACTGCGGTGGATGGGGATGCTTCTCATTAACGGAGGCGGGATGCCTGGCGACTGTTCAGTCTTGTGTTGAGAGGCCTCTTGTACATGGAGGCCACGCTTCTCCCTCAGCTAGCCCCCCTCAGCCTCGGACAGCCGAGCGTCACAGAGTCACTGATAATGAAGACTTGATCAAAGAGACGTGGCATTCCAGCGGGCCTGGCGGAGCAACCGAACAGGACGAGGGAGCAGGGACTGAAAGACAGACAAGGAGAGAAAGGAATAGATGGAGGGAGGGAATGACGAGGAGGAAAGGGGTTATACTCCACTCTGCATAGTAATGCTGCAATTAGAGAGTTTGCAAAGCATACTTCTGCTGGCAAACAAAAAGGGCATTGATCTGGAAGTCTGGCCATAAAGATTTGGAAAGTGCCTGACAAAATGAGACTGATAAACTGATTTTTATAGTGAATGCAGAATACGTCGCTTTTCTTATTCATATGTGTTCATGTCCTCAATTTTACATATATATATATTACATATATGTAATTATCTGTGTGAATCAAAAGCTGCAACATGTATGTCTTCATGTTTGTTAAGCTGATTCCAATATATAAACACATTTCTTTCATGATAAATTTTCTTATATGAGTGATATCATTAAAGGGTAATGCCATCAATTTTACACTTTAAAGTGTGTTTACAGGTCTTGGGGGAGAACCGCTACATGTACAAGAAAAAATATAGAAAGCCTTTTGTAACTTTAGAGGAAGCTGCATGTAATCTAATAAATTCCTTCCAGTGATGTCACTCAGTGGTCAAGTTGCATTGTGGGTAATAGAGGAACCAGGTGTTGAAAATCCACCCACTAATCTAGCATTGCACTCCTATACAGTTGGATGGACAGTAAAAAAAACAAACGATTTAATCGACACAGCAGAACCGGAGATATCAGAATATAATTACACATATTCCTTTTTTTTTTTTTTTTTTTTTTTAACATGGCACCTACATTACCCACAATGCAACTAAGCAACTGAGTGACATTGCTGGAGTGTTGAAAAGTGTGTTTGCAGGTCTTGAGGAGAGCTACTGTATATGTGGAAAGTGATGTCACTCAGCAGCTATGTTGCATTGTGGGTAATGTAGGTGGCAGGTTTTAAAAAAAAAAAAAGAAAGCATGGAATAAAACTGGTGTTATCTCTGGTCTCTGGAGAGTGCAAAGCTGGATCGATGGATTGCATATCTAAACCTCCTGATACAGTACCCACAATGCAGTTCACCCATTAAGTGACATCACTGGAGGCACATTTTCAGGTGACATGCAGCTTCCTCCGAAGCCAAGAAAGCTCTATACTACTTTTTCACATATGCAGTAGCACTCCCCAGGACCTGTAAACACACTTGAGTGTGTAAAATTGGTGGAGTTACCTTTAAAAAGGGACTCTGGTTAAAAACCCAGGGAATAAAAATCATTATGGGGAGAAGGAGAGCTACATATGCTACTCATTCATTTGCTGCACTCGCCACAAGCAGCAGCGTTATTTATCTTAATGCATATAACTGCTGGCCCTTCAACTGACCCATAATTTGCTACTAATAACTGCTGTGGGTGGAGTGATTATAGCTTTTCATTAGCGCCGGCAGCTTTTACTAGTGCTAGCCCCAGCTAAAGGGCCCTTGCCATAATTGTTAGCCATTATAAATATAGTACGTTGAAAGTATAGGGGGCCGCTGACGCCTCTTTGTTAACCGCTGATGATTGAGCAATTAAACTTTGGCAACTTAATTACCTCGCCGGCACAACACGGCTATGAGGCATTAAGACTGGCATTATGGTAAACATTGTTGTCAGAGAGCGACGGCCTTGAACCGGATGATGTATGAGTCCATGTTTATTGCCAACTGCTGGAAGAGGTAAACAAAGCATACAATAATGTCAGGTGAGAAGTAATAAGCTTAGGTTATTTAATAGATATCTTTTTATTAAATGTATAATAGTAATTATAGGATACTTATGTTACAGTAGTAGTTTGGGAGTTAGTGGTGTTTATATTTGCATTAGCACCGTTGTCACAATGTGTATTGGTACCTGACCACCAGCCTATTAATTAATTGCCTACTTAATGTGACTTGTTGTAGAATACATGCAGAGACCCACAAGCACTGCCTCTGCTAGTTCTTAGCACAGAAAGGCTAACAGATGTTGCGTGGAGCGAAACAAAAAACACCAGAATAAAAACCAACATCCATTCATCAGCCCAAGTAGGAATCACACTATGCAAGCTCCTCATTAAGTGGCATTAAAACTGTGAAGGTCTATAATTATCGAATAAATCCTTTCCCACATGAATGAATTCATCTGCGTGCCATAATTCTTCCCCACACAGAGCAGCTCTGGCGGTGAATGAGTCTTTTGTGTGCCACTGTGGGAAGGCTTTTGTGAAATTACACTACCGCATAATGATGCTAATCATAAATTAGCATTTCAAGATGGAGCGGCGTGTTTGTGTGTGTGTGTGTGTGTGTGTGCGCGCGCATAGGAGTGTATAAATCTGACAAAGAAAGTTTAAGCAATCTAATTTTAATTTTCATCACCGGTTTCGCTCAAATTCACATTGAATGGTTCTGATTTTTCTTGTCAGGTCAGGTATTTGCAGCTAAACAATCGAAACAAATATTTTTCAGGCGCAAAAGTTTTCTTCCAGACTTAAAATCATAAATATAATATATATAAAAAAAACTCATATAGTTTGTTTAGTCTTGGTAAAGCATCCCCGAGGCAGCTGCAGGCCAGAGAGGATGCCCTGCACACTCAGAGAGAAGTTGAACTCAGAACCGACCTCGCTGCCTGAATGCAAGTTTACTCCCTTCATCTTTCTCTCTCTCCCTCCCTTTGCTCTTTCATCCCTCTGTCTCTCTCTCCTCCACCGGCAAAACAAACAGAAGCGTAAGCATGCACACCGTAACACGGACAGAATCAACACAAAACACAGGCATTGTAAACACTAATAGGAGCCGCATGACGGTGATATTAGATTCAAGTTTCCATTCATCGGCCTGAGAGTAGCAGGTGTGTGTTTCATTACCCGCCAAAGAAAACACGACTCCGGTGTGGGCTTCTTAATGTAGGGGCTTGACCAACTAATGAAAGCAGACAAAGAGAGTGATCTAGAGGCAGCGCCCACTCCGTGTCCACTTAGCACCAAGCTGGAACCTCGGCCAATTAGGACCTGTTTGTTTGATGTGACAATTAACAAGGAGGCGCTTGGTCATTAATCCCAATATGGTTTCGCTCTGCTCACTATTAAGATGTCCGTTTTTGCCGCAAACATGCAGAGAAGTGTCTGTTTGAAGGAGGCTCTCGTTGTAGGAAAATTTGTTCTATTGTCTATTAGGATTATTTATTTTGAATATTTTACTGCCTCAGAGTTAGAAGATAAGTCTTTTTATTGAATGCTGGCCCTGCACAAACATGAAAATAGACTTCGTATAGCTGGACACTCAAACTTCATCAGCTCTGGACATTTATTAACGGACTCAAACGCATTGTGTTCAATTACTTGAACAATGACCGTAAACATTTGCCAGGCTTTTACAGAACTCATTTGCATGAAAAGTATAATTGTGACCTCAGTATGAGGAGTACATGTAAATGATAACTGATGCTGCGTGTGGCACAACAAAAGGATACAGACAGACATTTACATTTCACCACGATTTACCTAACCTTTTCCCGGGAAGGGTGCCATTTCAAAACACATTGTGCCGCATTTACAGTAAGTCACCGGGATGGCCTTTGTTGTTATCCAGTGCCCTTGTTCCAGGTCACTGTGCTTTGCATCTTTCTTGCAAATGGAGTTTGTAAATGCAAAGCGTGTGGCTTTCCAAAGACAAAACCTCACACAAACAAAGACATCACGCACGTTCCTCAACATCACTGCAGCTACTACCGTGTTTCCTAATCTGATTCTTGAACAGAGTTTGACAGGCAGCTGAAAAACCCGGCCGTGTTTTTGCAGAGGTGGGTCTCATTTAAGGCATTTTCACCAATTTTGGGATATGAGGTGGGAGACAGCGGAAGTAGCTCAACTTGGAGGCTTTAATGCAGATGTTTAACACCCACTCCTTCATCTACGGCGCATTCAGAGCAGAGCTGGCCATGTTTCGTATTTCTTGAACAGAGAGGAAAAAAAAAAGTCTCACAAAAAAGGCAAACGGCCTCAGAAAGGTAGCCGCTGAAGTTGTTGCTTCTATATTCATGTGCCTTGAATGCATTGTGTGTTTAAAATTTAATCACCGACAAAGGTTTCAGTGGAAAGGTGGGATGGCTGGAGGCTGTGGCAGCGACTGTGCACTAGGTGGTGCCCCATCTCTTCACCAGGACAAAACCACACGGAGGTATTTCTCTGCTTAAAGCTCACACTAAACCTGTAATCACTGCGCCGTGCATGAAGTGATGAAGCTTTTAGTCATCGTGAGTGACACATCAAGGTACTGATGGATGATCAATCAATTTGTTTTTCTATATTTTATGAGAAAGTAAAAATGCACGACGACTTACTTCAGTTGTGCGTGGAAGAAAAAAAGAATCTGGCTGTGTGCACATATTCACACACCCACACTTTTATACCTCTTTTATACGCACATATAGGGCTCTGAACACTCTCTGCCACCCCACCCGCCCATCCACCCTCCCCCCCCTCTCTCAATAACTCATAATAATGTGATGTAAGGAGAGAAAACTAGTGCTGGTTGATTAAAAGGGATTCAGGTGATGAAGGCTCCAGTCTTGGTGCTGAGGGCCTATAGTTTCAGCCCCGGCCCAAGGCAGCAGCTGGAAGCGTAATTACGCGGGCTGATTTATACATCATTAAGGCCTCCATATAAGTCACCCCTTTTGAAAAGAGCAGTTAAGCTACTTATACTTTTCACAAAACAGCAGCAATTCTGTATAAAATGAATGTATGCCGTTCCTCTGAAAGCATATGGTATATTTCTCACCTATTAATAATTCAAGCTGAATGAGCAAAAATTAGTTGGCTCGGTTACCGCCGCGTTTGTCCCACATTAATTTCACCGACGTTTTGTAAATGGGGCTATTACGCTAAAAACAAAGCCGAGTGAATGACCACGGTTTGCCGTACTTAGGAAAAGAGAGGGCCTCATTCGTACACCTGTCATTTTCAAACAAGGCACCATTATGGTTCTGCAGAGAGAGGGGATATCACACCTTTCACTGTAGCCGCGTGCCTTCTGCGGAAAAGCAGCAGCCTTGAAATTGTTACCTGCGAGAGAGAGCCGTTTGTAATCTGAAAATCCAGACATTTGCTTTTTTTTTTTTTTTTACTCCGGAGTCTGTCAAATGGCTGCGTTTTTCTCGCTCGGCATTTCAAAATGAAAGAAGCGAAAATAATTAGCATTTCCACTGAGGCAATTAAGAAGCCTCCTGTGTGTGTGTGTGTGCTTCGCTCTTCACATTCTCTTGTTCTACACAATGAACGCATTGAGTTTCTCTACCTAAAGTCTTAAACGTATAACTAAGGTTTGATTGAAATCAAATGAGGCCCTCATTACTTGGGCAGCGGCAGAATACACGAGTGAACAGGTGTTTCTTTTGGATCTATCAGAGCATATACGTTTTAACAACCCTTGACACCTTACATACACACTGATTCTGAGACGCACGCACACACACACACACCCACACATATACATTCACCATCAACACAGAGGGAGCAGCTCAATGGGCCTGAGCACATTGTTGCTTTAACCTTCTGCGCCAGTTATCCCTCTCAGAGCTCCAAGCCTTGGCAGCTAACTCTATTGGCTTTTTGTCATGGAGCCTTGGCTTGTACAGTGGCTGGGGGTGGATGGCAGCGGAGGGGGGGGGAGAGAACAAAACGACAAGAAGAAAATCTTTTCTTCCACATTATTCCTGAAGTGAAGTGAGTGTGAGCAGGAGCTGGAGGAGGCCGAGTCGAGGCTTGTAGGGGCCCTGTCGTCTCGGGGTCATTATGTTCAGCAGATCATTAGAGTCTGAAGAGGAGGCACACGACACAGCACCCACAACCTGCCACCCCCACCCTGCCACAAACCAGACCCCTCCAGTCCTCATTGAGGCTTTAGCGGTGAGTAAATGACCTGACCTCGGCCAGCTTCCTCTGATAAATACTTGCATCATGGCATCCGTATGGCTGCTTGGTGCTAAGATGGATGAAGATATTTGCCCCCGTTCCATCTTCAGTTTATCGCATTGACGGTTTTTAATCAAGCATCGGACTTTCACCCAAGACACTGGGGTTCATAATCTGTGTCAAACAGTTCATATGTTGTCAGTTTTCTGAATAGTTTGGTAAGGTTTAGACCACAGACAGTACTTGGTATGGTTTAAGATCAGATCATGATCTCGGTTAAAGATGCACCATGTTGTTTCTGGGAAGACATTTTAATCGGAGATAGAAAAAAATTGTCATTATTTGATTTTCATGCATAAACAAACATAATTTCATATTGTTTTACTTTGCTTATATTAAGAGGATCCTGCAGCCTTTCTAGTTTAAAACAGTTTTGCATTATAAACTCTACTACATACAGTAGTGCGGCTTTAAAGATGCAATATGTAAGTGTTGGCCACCTTTTTGTACAACTAACAAATGGGGGGGAGGACATCACCAAAGTAACTGCTGCCAACTGTCGGTGCAGTCAACCGTGCAGCCAGTGAGAGAGAAAGAAGGGACTGGCTGGTGCTAGCTGGTTAACATGCTAACTTCAGTAGATATCTGTGCAAAACAACACATAGAAATCTTTGACATAATGTGAAAACTTTGTGTTGATTATTTTACTTAATTTCTTATTTTCTTTAAACTGAAATTCCTACATATTGCACCTTTTTAAAATAGCCCCTGTTAGAAAAGGCCACCTAGAGACACAACTTCACAAAACCCTGACTGGTCAGTTGCAGCGATACACCTGGAGCAGCACTGCGATGTCGTGGGAACAACACCAACACAGTTCGTGCTTCCATCTCCACTTACTGACCTTCCACCCCCTTTGTGTTGGAGGGAGTTGTGTGTTGACGGTCGGTGTTCCCCTCGCGGGGTCAAGTGAGCTAACATGGAAATGGCTAAATCAGGAAAATTCAACCCTCGCTCGTGCGCACTGTGAAACGTGTTTGTGTCATTATTTCACATGATGAATTCTGTCCTTAATGGAGCCATTAGCGTGCAGGAAGAAACCAGTCGTGCAGAGGTCATATCTCAAATGGTTCGCAGTCATAAATAAAAGGGCAGAGACAAGTGAGGAAGCGTCGGATTCGTATTGGCTGATGCATTTACAAACTCGGCCCTCTCTCCGTCGCTCAGCTCCTTCCTCCCTCGCCGTCTCTTCCTCCTTCCGCGTGAATGTCACCACTCTGCGGGAGGATTTAACGTCGCTTTTAACCCTCACCGCCTCATAATTACCTTGACATTTACCCTGCATTCAATCAAGTTTTTAACAGCAGATTTATTGCAATTACTTTTTTGTATTGCAGAAGGCAGCAGTAATTATGCAGGTTATTAAGAGTCCTCATGTTAATGCAGTTTCACATCGATAATACTCTGCATGCTCTGTTTTCCCTGTGTGGAAGAGCGCCGTGTCAGCTGCCTCAAGACGGAGTGACACAGGAAAGGACAGAAATACTATTAGATGAAGTATCAGATGACTTGGGGTGTGAGGACTGAAACAGGGTAGCACTGCCTCTCCCTCCTTTATTGCTCAGGTTATTATCACAACTGCTGGGGAATTGTCGAGACGGGGAGATAGGAGTGGCAACGATCCATCCGGGACTCGTTCATCACCGCGCGCCGCAGCCCCCCGAATAGAAATTACATCTGCATCTGAATTAGTAACATTATTCGCCAATTTGGCTCAGAGTGAACATTGTTCCATTGAAGGTGGAATTAAATTAGAAAATGAGTGAGTCTTTAATTTTCAGATTATAAATCAGGGAATATAATTCACCTCCTTGTACCTTAAGGGCAATCACATTATCCTAAGCGACATTTTATCCTCAGCCCCGCCAAGTGATCTCGTCACGACACGCAGTCACACACCAATCATGCTTCCTGGGGAAGCAGGAAATACATCTTCTCCTCCAGAATTAGACATAAAATATGAGTGTCTTCTCCTGCGTAAGAGCTTATTTTACATGAAATTTGATGGTCCTTCTGAACTCATAAACACCATCGAGAATTGCTCGGTTGAAGTGATATAGCTTCCCGTTTTCAGGAGTGTAAAGGCATAATTCTGTTGGTTGAAAATCAGGTGGATATATAGAATATATAATTCATACATACATAGGTAATATGACTGTTGGGGGATTTTACAAATGGAAAGCACACACAGTATGAACGAAGGCATACGCAGAAGTTTGGACCTTTCAAAAATCGTCCTTTTGCTTGTTTTTCCTTCTTTTTGTCAGATTAACCCTTTACACATTCTCACCAGGAGAAATGATTCTTCTGCAGGAGCGGCTGAGCTCTCCAGCTTTTCTAAACAGTTCTGTAACATTACAGTGAAAACGCTGCTCGGCTGTAATAAACAACTTAGCAACTTATAGTCGCACATAACCTGGTCAAATGAGAAAGAATGGATCGACCTTTTACTGCGAGTTGCTGCGACGCTGTGGCCCCAAACTCTCCTCTCTGCCTGTTCATTTCATTCTGGCCAATGCCCAGACCTCATTAAAAATGAATGCACTCCTTAAACCCCAACACTAGGCCTTTTCCATTAGGGAGAGAGATATGAGGGTGATAAACATTATTTGTGATCGGATATGAATCGTGCGAGGATTGGCTGCAATATTGGAAGCCGCATTGAAAAGTGATTGTGCTTGAATTCCCCCATGCAGTTTCGTGCCATATCACGGCTCTCGTAATTTGATTCCTATTCATTTTGGCCATTGTTGTGTATTATATTGAAAGCCCTATCAAGCTGATCTAGACCAACCAATTTGGATTTTTGTTATTCCGTCCCACTTGGTTGATTTTAAGCTGATCAGGATATTTGCCTGGCACAGTCTTGGGCATTCTGAATGGCCTTATCTTCCATTTAATTACCATACCGCCTTTGTTGGAGCAAAATTCATCTATTTTGGTGAGCGGTGGTGGGGTGTGTTTCTGTCTGCGTGCATAAAAGAGGTGGGGGGGGCGAAAAAAAGGAGAAAGAGATGGAGACGGCGCGTGTTTGGTTGTCTTCACTCTCCGTCTGTGGCTCTGATGTCACAGCCTCTTTGATATACTGTACAGGTGTATTTTCATGGAAACAGTGCATTGGTGGATCCCCCATAAAAGGCAATAAACCTTGACAGGCTATTGGAGATTCACCCCTGAGCGCTTCACTGACAACCTCCCAGACACATACATTTAATATTCCATTGATTGATTGATTTTATGGGACATGGTTAACATTATCATCAATACTGCCCTCTGGACCATGACACCAACTTAGTCGGGAAAGGGAATAGTACTTGTTGTAGATTATACATGCTAAGGTGCCTGATAAACATCCGTATGAAGGGATTACACATATTCCTCTTTATGTTACTGTGTATATCACATACGCAGCTCATATGGAACCGCGGCGCAAATAGATGCACAACAGTTCTCAGTATCCTCCACACTGCTGCTGGTTTGAGCTGTATTAGCCTGACTGTTTGACCCCGGCACGCTAGTCAACGTGCCCGTCTTACTTTCCTCCAGGTTCACTGACAGTCAGAACGGGATGATAATGGCCGCCCTTGGACACTCTGCACCAAGGGGGCAGGGATGTGATGGGCTGCAGCTCAGGCACATATTAATATTAATACGTATAAAAGCCGTCCGGCTGGCACAGAGTCATCAGCTGTAGACACACAGGCAGACACACGCGGGAATGCGTAAGTGTGCAGCTACACACGCTCTCTCCAACGCACATCTGCATGCCTGCCGACACACACATATATACACGAAAACAAGTAAAAGGCCCATTATGGATGTAACTGCGTAGCGTTTGCCGATGGACCGTTTCCCAAGGTCAGTTTGAAACATTTGCCAGCAGGAAACCTACACAGAGTGCCGGTTGTTCACACCGTTTGGGGAAAACACACATTATGTAAATGATTCTTCTTTTGGAATGGAACGCACACAACTAGAGACGGTGTGCTAATGGCTATCGTGTCAGCCAAAGCTAATGGTTGTTGTGTGTGTGTTTGCTTATGTGTGCGCCGCGCTGCCTGTGTATGTATTTTTTATGCTGTTTTTGCACATGTGAAAGCAACATTTACTTCAGTCAAAACCAGCTTATTCATGAATGCACAGGGGTATTCAAATGAAGAAACCTGACAACAAGGAAAAAGTTTGTCTCGCTTTACATATTTGGATGAATTCACACAAGCGGTTTGTTAAGCGTTGCAATAATAAGGATGGAACATGCACAGAGCGTGGGCCCACCATCGGACTCAATAACACAGCTTTATTCAGGGACTGGGAAGGATTATGAAGCCACACAATGTCACCCCTGTCTCTCAACTAAGAGAAAGTAGCATATTTTCATAGTAGATAGTTTGGTATCAACAGCATCTACAAACAGTCTAAAGTAATGGTGCATACGGACAGCATATTTGGCACACACTCAAGGAAATGAGCGGGGATTAAACAGTATCTTCTCCATGTTTGGGTAGAGGCCATGACGTTCATACACAAGGGCGGCAAAGAAATAAAACTGATATAATTTGGAGATTAAGTTACTGAGGGGTGTCTGAGTGGCTGACATGTACAGTGAACTGAAAAGCAGCTCTCAATGTCAATAAGCAAATCGAGGAGCCAGGTTCTTGTTTTTCTCCACATTTCAAATGCAGGAGATGTGGCCGCTGAGAAGGAAAATTAAATAGCAAATGAAATGGCATTCTGCATGCTGGATAAGTGTGCGGGGGCGTAATGCTCATCGTATGTCGCTGAACTGCATGCTTAAACTTAAATCACTTTGTTATCCAGAGGCTCCTCCGACAAAGACCGAATGCGCCTGAAATCTTCAGCAAGGTGTTAATGCTCCAAAAAAAAGGGATTATCTCTCGAGACTAGAGACAGAAATAGAAGTGCATCTTCAAGAGCAGAGGGGCCTTTGAATTTGACCCCCACCTGGATGTTCTTGTGTCCAGCTGGCCATTTGTGGCTTCTTAGGATCAACATGGGGTGTTAAGAAAGGGCGAACACTATGATTATCTTAATACCTTTCCTATATGGAAGCAGAATGAGGTCATGTTGGAGCAAAGCCCATCTAAACCCACTTTTTATCGGAGGAAATTAAACCTCCTTTGGGCTTCCTCCTTTTGAGGATGCTTGACACCGTCGCTCGTGCCAAACAAAGACGCACTGAGACCTGTGATTAGGCTAGAAGACAGCACCCCATGACATTATAACAGAATTAAAACCAGTCAAAATAAGACGGGAATGGTGCAGATAATGAAGAGAAAAGTGCAAAATGCAAAATATGATTTTAAAAAAAGTCCCTGTCGCGCGCCTATGTAAAAGCTTTCACAGCGTTTTCTTACCTCCGTGCTGATGTAATGAGACAAAGAAGTGGAACAACAAATCCATACAGTTGTTTTTTTTTTTTTAGTTCACCTCCAGACTAAAGAAAACTCCGGTCTTCTCCAGAGCGGGGGGCTGGGCCGGGACGGCTCATATTTCACCGTCAGCCTGACTTGCCCCGACAATGTGACAGCAGGTGACAAATAACCTGGCTCATGATTGAAATCTGACAAAATAACACTGTGTTTTATAATAGCGTCCCCGAGCTGAAATATGGCAGCCGCAAACTAAACAGTGCTTCATCACCTCCATGCCAGTCCCAGCGGTTCTCCATTAAGGGCCAGATCATTGTGTTTTGCCTCCCCCCGTCCCAGCTGACCGCCGAAGTGACAGCCCCGGCTTGCCGCTGTGACATTGAAAAATATTTGCTCTGACAAGGCCACAAATCACATGCCGACAAGTTTTAAAACTCAATATTCACTCAATGTGCATCTGCTATATTCTCGTTAAAAGTGTAATATGGTAGTCTCTCCCCTCCGCGTTCTTTTATTATTACGGTATTGACAGCGACTATAATAAAGTTGTGCTGTTTTGATGCCAGGGAGGGAAGCGCGGGAGATGGAGAGATTGAAAGAAAGAGAGGCTGTACGGGGGCGAGAGAGACGAAAGAGAATAGCCGGGATGGTTGAGCGCTCGCACGGCGCTGTAACAAAAGTGTTCCATTTTCATGACAGGACTTCATCTGACATGTTTCGTTTGATGGCCTACCTGTTGGTTTCTCAGTAAGTCTGCATCAGACTGTAGATCCACACAGAGTTTAGAGGCAACAAATGTAACATCTTCGCTCACATCTAAGTCACTGTCTGTGCCTCGTCCCAGCAACTTATTTAACATACAAGGACTGCCAACAGACATCTCGGTGGACCCCAAAAGTAAATGATTAAGAAATGATAACTTCTTTCTTCTTGAAACATATGTAATTAATGCCATCTGGGGAAAGAAAATGATTATTATTATTTTAGGTAACCTGTAACCTGTGTGCATCCCGGACAAGTACTCAGTTCCTCACAAGGCTTTGCTTATTGAGTAAAACAAACACATATATACTTTTCTTAATACAAACTATGGCTGTCACAAAATCTGATTTTGACTACTTGAATACTGTGGCCAACGATACAAGATATATTGCAATATCTATAGAAACTAAAGAAAGAAAATGCTAGCAATCCAAATCCGTCTTTAAACCCAAAAATACTAGCACTGGGAGGTGGAGAGGGAGTCTGTATCCATAACTGTACAACAAAAAGTATGCAAAAAGAACAATTACACTCAACATCTGGTGAGAAGGCAACGAAATAACTCATACACAAAAGATTCTTAAGGCCTCAACATCTTAGGTGGATTATTCGCACAACATTCGTACCATATTGTGTTATTACGACACCCCTATTACAAATTGCAGCTGCTCAAAGCTAGTTAGCTCAGTTAGCTGTGCAGTTAGCGGTCTGTGTGATGAGCTTGGTGCTAGCTGTTAGCATGCTAACTTTTGTCACTATCTCCTCAGCATAATACATATACATCATAACGTTAAAAGTATTATTTCTTCACATTCTGTTGATACTTTGAGTCCACTTTTGGTTGTTTTTAACCAAAGTCTTACATCATTATGAAGTGTGGGTGTCCCGACAACCCCGCTATTATTATCATCATCAACAACTGGTTTTCCAGGAAAGTTTGACTGAGCATATAGCACATTCACAGCGATCTGAAAACACATTCATACGGCCCAGGATGATACAAAATATGGTAACAGGGTAATAACAATAAAGACATTAGCAAGCCCAATAAAAGCAAATAGTTCAATGAAAGCAAAACCACCATGAAACCACAAAACATGTCTGGCAGGAATTGTAAAGATATATACATATAACATATTGGTGTTTTTAAAAAGCACCAATAAAAACAGAAACTGGAAACAATGATTTGAAGTCGATAAGAACAAAACATGGAAAACTGAAGTGATGATATGAAGCACCTGTGAGATATGTCCAGAAGGGCCTCCTGAGTCCACAGGTACCCGGTCGTTAGGATTAAGGTTAACCTGCCGCTGCTGTCTTTCATCCGACAGATAACAGCTCATTGGAGTATAATCAGTTCAGCCTTTGCCTGCTCCGGATCCTCTATGCTCTACTATACTAGTGGCATCGAGCCAATGGTTACTCTAATATCCCCTTAGTTTGAAGCCTTGTCGACCATGTAGGCCCTAATGTGTGCCCAGTGCGCACGAGTAAGTGTGCTTTAGGCTCATTGTTAACATAAGGCCAAATCTGTAATATAGCACGGACAATTAAGTGCACAATTTTTGTATAAATGCAAAATCCCTCACTGTGAATTATTTAATTCCCTCTCTACAGTTCATTTAATAGAGCCCTTTTGGCGGGCGGTTTGAGTCACAGAAAACTAATTTGATTCTGCTCCTTGATTTAATTAGATTTTATGATGTATGGTATTGCTAATTCGGTGGCTCACCATGCGTTGTCGGCGCCTGTCCCTTGCACTGGCGGTGAGCTGTCAGAGCCCCATTTTTAACAGTATTGAAAAATTCAAGCTTTATTATTGCCCCCTCACTCATTTTCTCCCATCAGGGGGAAAGTAATGAGCTTTTAGTCTCTCCTCCTTTACTCGTCTCCCTCTCCTCTCTCGTATACTCGCTCTTTTTTTTTTCCTTCCTCTGTCTTCATCTCTCTTTAGCTCTTTCTTTTCTTCTTTCTTTTCCTTTTTCCCCCTCTCTTTGAAAACAATAAGAGAGGATAAAGAGTCAGATGGGGGGGAGAGAGCTCAGGGGAAAGAACTGTCGGAGCGGGGAGGTAGAAAAATAGAAATGATGGCACCGGCGAGTGCGACACAAAAGGGGATCACAGAAACGAAATGAGCAAAGAATGAAATGAACAAACAAGATAGCAGGACAGGGGGAGGGATGATCGAGTCGAAGAGTGAGAGAAGGGAATAAATGTGTCAGGGGAGAAGTGGGATATGAACATAGCGGTGATGGTGAATATGAGAGGTAAGTAGCAGTTTGAGAGGGAGAAGGAAAGAGTGAGAGCAAAAAAGGGAATCGCTGAGGAAAATGAAGGAGATCAAGGAAGTAAGAGGGAGAGAGAGAGGGAGAGAGAGAGAGACGAAGGGGGGTGCGATGGAGATTGTGCCATACGCTTACAGCGCTCCAGGCTTGCTGCTCTGGCATTAGCGCGCTGATTCATGAGTTAAGTTTCCCCAACTGCCCGCGGCTATTAGCTTTCAGTTCCTTCGGCTGTCATTTAGACTCCAAAGAGTCTTTTGGTTAATGCACTGTTTTAATGAGAGTGCACCGCTCGCTAATATATTTGACTGTATGAAAGGTCACAACAGGAAGCTAAACAGATTGAGAAGGAGAAGGGGGTACAATGGCGGCGGCGCTGTCAAGACGCAAGACAGACTTTTTTTTTTTTTTCTCTCTCAAGCAAAGGGATTGGAGAGGGGGAGGAGAGGGGAGGGGGGGACGTCAGGGGTGGGCGGCGGGGTTAGCGTTAACCCGCGAGGCAGGCAGGCAGCCCGCTACGGTGTCACTGCTCCACGGCTCGTACCCCCTTTACCCAGCATCCAACTGTGCATAATAGGCCTCGGAACTGATGGGTTACTGCTCCCTCTAATAGTTACGCCCCATCCATCACAGGCTTTAACCAGAGAGAGAAAGAAAAGTTAGAGAAAGAGATGGAAAGAGACAGGCAATGGAAGGGGCAGACACCGGGAGGAGGCACATGTTTCATTACCCATATAATCACCAGTCTGATTGCCACACAAGCAATATAAGAGCGTCTCCCAGCAGCCCGGGGAAATTTATAGCCGTCTGACGATGAGATTCACACCAACCCGTTAAATATCGCCGGAATGTGGAGCCAAACGCGGGAGCAATGGAACAGGCAGAAATATGGAATAAGACTCAATAAAAGTTTGCAGATTGAAAAATTTAGAGCATTTCTTTTTTATAACACCTGTCCGTCTACACTGTGTCAACTTATATCTCTAACCTCGCGACGCTTCCACCCTTTACTTCCAAAAAATATTTTAAGTTCCGAGGGTGAGCCGCGGCATTATCAAACATTTTGACAACTCAGCATAAACAAGCATGGCCTCCACCCTCCTCCCTCCTCTCGCTCTTTTTGTCTACACGCCGCCGCCCGTTCTGTCACGGGACACCCGTGAGGGACTGTCTCACGAGTAGCAGAGCCCGTGTCTAGGTTTGGGCCCCAAACCCGATAATCTAACAGTAATCCATTCAAAACTAATCAAACATTTACAAAGGTGCCATGATGGGGAGAGAGCTCTATTCATCAGCGTCCTCCATCACCAACACGCAGGCCGACCTCGTTACGCTCGCGGCGTCTCAATCTACCTATGCAAATGAGACAGCGGCGCGCAGGGTGAGCAGGCGACTGACAACCAGACTTGTGTACAGAAATTATAAACAAATATTCATCCATTATGGGCGGAGTAGTGTGCATCGGGAAGTGCCTGGCAGTGAGGGTTGCACACAAACTCTTCTCCTGTTGGACGATTACTCACCGGGCAGGAAGTGACAGTGTTGTCAAGGTGAATTAGCAGCATATGTCAAGCTTTTGTTATAAATCCTGGCCTACTGTAACCCTTATTTCCCCCCTCTACGATGTATGTACACGGTTGATGATATATCAACACTGCTCAGCGATTAATAATTCAGCGAGGGTGATTCCACAGGGGGAGTTGTGGCGAGACGTGGGACAGGCCTGGCAGTGAGGGTTGAGGGGTTTTTGGGGGTGAAAAGTGGGCTCCCTTCCCCATAATCCTCTCCCGGTGCCTGTAGGGCCCCGGACCTTTTTCCCTCCCCATTACCCAAACCATTTGTTTATTGTGCAGTAATTACAAACCTTCAAGCCCAAAGGCAAACAGGCAGAGAGGCACGGTAATGATGGAGACATTTATAACAATAAATCATAACAGCAAATGGAATCAAACAATGAATTTATGTCACAGGATATCAATATCAACGAGCGGCAAAACAACCAGGTGGTTATTACTTCACAGTGAGTCAGGGCTTGTTGGAAACGGGAATATGCACTTGTTAAGGTGGACTATTATTGATTTGTAATGAGCTACATTCCCCTCCCTGAAAAGGCTCGAGTGTTAGCGGGGGTGATACGTCGCATTTTATTTAGCAATTTCATGCATGTTTGCCTCGCAAGGTTAAAAACCACAATCTGTTCTCGAGACAAAAAAAGAAAATTTTCTCATTTTCAGCACTCCAGAAGCCATTTAATGCTCCCTGTGTAAGAGTGGCAATCCCTATTACCGCTGGATAAAGTGTACCCTTTTTTATTTGAAATGAAAATGTCAGTAATTTCTTTTGAGATTGATGACTCCTTACACGCGGGCCCAATAAATGAAAAATTGATGAGGCTCAGTTCTCTCTTTTAATATTTAAGGCAATATTAAAGTCTCTCTTACATCTCATGGAAATAGTTTTATTTAAAAGGAATAAGACCATTGGGCATTGTTTACTGAACACCTCATGCATGTTTTATAAACCCGGTGGCTCTTGGAGGAATTCAAAGGCCCTTGAAATCGTTACTGTTTTGCAGTAAGTATAAAACGACTTAAGAGGAAGTCGAATGGCTCCGGCATTGTTGTGTAGCCGCTCTCTTGTTGTTGGATGTGGGCTGCTTTGATGAGGGTGCCAGTGGTGGATAGCGGTGCCAACAAAAAAAAAAAAAAAAGAAAGGGAGGAGGGAGTTGCACAATAAATGGCTGAGATTTTATTTCTTCTATTGGGTCGTAATGTGTGCTCGGTGAGGAAATTGATGTTTAATGTGGCTGAGCGGACGAATGGGATGAATTGCCATTTAAAACAAAGACCCATGGGTTGGAGGCGAAAGGGAGGAGGGAGAAGTTAGAAGTAGGACAAGGAGAGGAAGCTACTTGAATTTGTACTGATAGTTTAAAACAAGCCAGAGGCAAGGAGAGTCCCATGCAAAGGCCCGAAAATGATACCCAGGTATTATCAGCTAAATGGTTCAAATAGTTCCTCAAATGGGCTGAAACAAGGAGCTCATAGGCTTGAAAGTACACAATGGACCGAAGCGAGCAAAGGAGTTCATACCTCACAACAAAGCCTGACCTGTGATGACTTTCATGGCTTTTATATACATGGAAAAGCTACATAATGCTTAATAAAGCCTTTGGCCTCCAGTTAAATTACTGACCCCAAAATATTTTAAAGGCAGATGGTGGGAACTTTCGAGGGAACAAAGCCCAGCCGGGATCTCTTATGGCACATTTATGATGTCGCTCTATTCTTACGGCTGTGCATTTGTTGCCCGGTGACACATTTGACCGAGATATTTGCTGAACTATCTTTTTATTATTATTATTATTATTTTTTTTATCAATAAACAAAGATGCGCGCAGGCACACGTACACACACACACACACACACACACACACACACACACACACAGTCAGAAAGCAGCATATAGTGGAAAAGCTCCTATACCAGCAGGACACAATCAGCAGCTCCAAGTTGAGGAGCCCATTACATTGTAGTGGTGGTTAACAGGGACATTCGAACTGAGAACCAAGATACTCCAGCTCCCATTTAGACAAATTAAATCAAGTCCCATAATGCTTTATGTATCTGTTGCCTGGGTTACACATCCTAGCACACCAGGCCCCTTGATGGAGGGCGGAATGAAGCCTTTTATATCAGATGCTTCGACAACAGGGGGTGACTACTACCTGCCAACTATTATCAAAGGCACTGGTTTCATAGCCCTGCCATATTTTTTGATTGATCTAAATTACACGTCAGTGAGTGCTGCAGTAACATGATCTATAAAGAGATAGCGACTACTTGTACATTATTAAACTCCCCGAGCGGCTGCTCTGCTTTTGGATTGCTGTAATTATCTGTGCTGGAGGCACAACAAGTGGCCCAAACACAGCTGTTAGCCTGCCTGCGCACCCCAACACTGGTTGGCATTAATTGTTTCTGAACAGAAGCTGCATTTGGCAGAGGTTAACGTTAAGAGGAGGAGCGGAAACATGCCTTTATGTCTGTGGCTGAAAATTAAGCAAGTTTTTTGTACTTTCATTTAAATATCAGGAGACAATTTTTTTTTTTTTTTAGTTTTTGGAAAGTATTGTTTGCAGCATGGTGGCCTCGAGGTGAAATTCAAAACAGTTTTTTAGAAGGGGCACAGGATGTGCGGCTCAACTGATATTCCTCTTTTCATCGTCTCTCCAATATCCCATGAACAGAGATTAATCAGCCACTGGTGCTTTATATCTTTTAAAAGCAGCAATTCCAGTAAATCCTCCTGCCTTTAACATTAGCTGCCTGTGGCCTTCTGACATCCCATATATTCCATCCTGTAGGAGAGAGCAGGAGAGAGAGAGAGTCAGCCAGAGAGGAGGGGATTCTGGGATACCGGAGGGACCTCTGTGGGACTCTGGTGTGGGTCATGTGACCCACGGTGTCCGACACCGTGGCACCAGCCAGGGTTTGCGGCCAAATGCTGGTGTTGTGGTGACAGAGACGGTAAACAGGACGTATCGGTTTTACCGCAGCGCCTTTCAGTACCTCAGATCTTCCTCTGCAGCTATAGCTGAAAGAGCATGACAGAGTGAAAACCTATAGGTGGGCCTAATAGTTCTATTAAGGGCCACGGGAAATCATACAGTCACTTTGCTATAAGGTTTTTCCATTGCAGTTTTATGTAAAAGCAGAACATGTATGTAAACAGGTTTTGTATTAAAGGAAATCCATATACAAGCACCCATAATGCATTATTCTTGGTTTACATCATCACACACCATCAATGTCTTTCGCCTGCAAGCCTTATTTCATGTTTCACCTTTTACGAGGACTGCTTGGGAGTGGAACAGCAGATGCAGACATTGAATTCGAATTCATACAAGGCAGACATAATATCAGGCAATATAGAGGCAGACAGAGAGGCTATTGAAATGCAAATAGACTGCTGGGGCCGCGGCAGCAGGGAAAAGAAATTGGCCAGGATGACAATGCAAGTAAACCACTCCAGTTTGTCAAGAAGGCCACGCTTTGTCACAAAACTGGGAATGGATTTCAGTACAAGTGCTGCTACAGCACTAAAAAGAATAATATTCAAAAACAGGAGGAAAGGAGAAATAAAATAGTTGCCCACTGCACAACTCTCATGTTAAGATTGAGAAATGCCTGTAAAGTTGGCGCTTTTCACTTTATTGCTGTGTGTTTTCCAAGGGACCCTCTCATGTGTGCTGGCTTATGGTGGACCATGAATGTGAGCGATGTCGAGGGTGAGAGCGACGCCAGTGCTGGTGTGCATACGCACTTTCTTCATGCTTCATTCTCCTCGTGAGTGGCCTTTCAGTGCGCGCTGTGTTTTGTTAGCCGGGCTGGCACGCTCCATCAGGAGGAGGGACACAGAACTGGGAGGCCTCACCGGACCCTCAGCCATAATAAATTACCTACAAGTGCTGCAGAACAATAACACAAAAAAGTGCGAGCCATCCATTTCGCCACCATTTACAAGAAATCAATATCAATACTTAATGCAATGCGGATGAAAAATGAGCAGAGATACGGGGGCATAATACAAGCTCAAATGAAAGACCTTGGAGTGCTGCTTCCCAAGGGTTCGGGGGATGAGGAGGGAGGCAAGACATGAAAAAAAAAAACAAAACTGAAGTATAAGAGAGATTGCATTATGGCTTTTGTTTTTATCCCTCATCTATTTTTGTAGTTTTGGTTTCATAATAATCTGTTTTCGTAGCTCGGTTGTTTAATTGTTAATCAATGTGCAATTTTTGGCTCGCCAACAGCCGAGGACGAAACATGTACAAACATCTATTTAAAATATTCCATCTGTAGAAAATAAAGTAACATTTAATGCTGAATATTGCACAAAACTCGATCAGTTGGGCATTTTCTCTCAAGCAGTCAGCGGAGATCTTTTTACCATGTCACAAATGAATCATCTGTTCAAGATAAACATGATCTATATTTGTCCTCGGGGCATGCTGCATGATGTCATCGCAGCCTTAACGTCCCATTTCATTGTGGTGGTCGGTGATATATCGCAGATCTTTGCACGCTGTGGGGAAAACTCCTGACTGAAGGACGATAAAGACACTGAGATGACAATATGGTGAAAGAGAAAAATAGCACGTAAGTAGATCAAACACAGAGTCATATGTGTGTGTGTGTGTTTTTTTTCTCCGACACACACACATATTGAGTGCTACATGTTGTATTACACGAGCACAGAGTGTGAATTGTGTGTTCGGGGCTGTCACATGACTGAGGGGCTACTTTTTTACTGCCAGGTGCATCACCGGCCTCAATTAGACTTGTCATCTGCAGTGAAAGGCCTTTTTAAATGGTGCTTTTGTGCTGAAGTTCCCCCATGTCTTGTGGTTTAGTGAGGTTTAAACTTCTCTGGTTCCCTGGAGGGCCAGCTAACAGTTTAGTCGAAGTTTAGATCCTTTTGTCATTCTCTTGCCCTCCACCACAAACCCCTCCTTTTTGTGATCCCTGATGGCACATACACCATTTCAGCATATGAGAGATATGACATGTGGCCCACACAACTATAAAATAAAATGCATGTTTTTTTATGTGTTTGAACAACCTTTTTATGCATGTTGATCATAAGAGATCAAACTATGACTCCTAATCAGCTTAAATTTAAATATTTTGTGCTGTTTCTACTGTTTGTTTTTATCCTCCCTTCTGAGGTCGTCTTGGCCCTGGTGTCCGTCACCAGTAGATGGCACTGCAGCCAAGTTGTCAGGCTCCACAGCCACCAATTTCACCTGCCAGCTCCAGCTGCCAAAGAAAAAAGTGCAAATGTATTTGTTTCACCCTGGCTCTGAGGGCTTTTTCAGCTGTTGTGTTCGGAGGCCAGATGCAGTGTGTGTGACACAGAGAGAGAATATCAATAACCAATATGCTCACAGGCCAGTGGCCGACGCTTCCAAGTCCTCTAAGCACACAGTGGCGATTCCCCTTTTAGAGTCGGTCCCTATTCAAATTACACTCTTGTTGCCCTGAAAACACAACTGATCGCGGCTTTGGTGATAAGCAACCAAAAACGGAGGATTTTTGTTGTCTCTCGCTCTTTGTAGTCCGGTTTCTCAGGTTACGGGCCATCAAAAGCACTGCGTATATTCTTTACTATTACGTCTGCCCACCTCTGACTTATCAAAAGGCGAATAACATCAATTAGTCTTTGGAGGATAGAGTATTTTTGTATTGTTAAAGGTCTGGTGTCGAGTTCTGAAGGGAGCCATTGTCCCTTCTTGAGCTTGAGTCCTTTAGAGTGCATAAGTGTTTATTGAACTCAATAGAAAGCGCCGGGACAAAGGGACCTGATATACCTTACTCACTTGCTGCATAGTTTGTATCATAATTTCACTGGAAGCTGTTCCAATCGACGCTGTGTGGAGCCGACTTTGGCAGCCATTCAGTGCGGCTCTGAACCCTCGCTGGCCTGGTTGTATTTTGGGTCCCACCTACCACTATCAGCCCAAACAATGGCACTGACTTTGAGGGTATTAAGGATTTTACCTGTGGAATTAGAAGGTTATGTGGCCGGGGGTTGTGACAGGGTTGACAAAGTGAGGTGAGCGCTGAAAAGGTTGTGGTTGGACATGACATGTGAGGGCGGTTGTCCATTGTCGTGATGTGGAGCTGCAGGCGAAGATCTAGAGAGACAGTGTTTGGATTTCTGAGCCAAAAATATTCTTCAGTGCACAGAATTTATACCTGAGACATACAAGCCAAGTTGTCAACAAACAGCAGTTTTCAAAATAAATACTCACAGTGAGTGAGTGTAATTATGCTTTTGCAACGCAAGATGGGTAATTATTTGGTATTTTTCAGTACTGTGAATCTACGGTTATCTGTGGCTGTCTGAAGCTACTGTAAAAAAACAAAGTCCAACTGGTACATTACAAAGAAATACTGTAATGAGGGAACAGCAACATACAATGATGTAGAAAAATTCTTCAAGTGGTCCAACAAGGAGCCCATGCTAACAACATGCTAATATGCAATATGGCAGGGTTAACATAACATACCCATATTTCTGTTATATTACTGTAATTCTTCATATTTACAATAACTACAAATGTTTATTTACAGTATCATGCTGGGGCAGCTGTGGCTCAGGGAGAGAGCCAGTGTCTCGTTATTGGAAGGTTGCTGGTTTGATTCCCTTGGTCTGCATGTGGAGTGTCCTTTGGCAAGATATTCAACCCCTGGTGTACCTGGTGTTGGCACCTTGCATGGCTGCCACCACCATCAGTGTATGAATGTATGTATGAATTACTCTGAGTTACTTTGGACAAAAGTGTCTGCTTAAATGTAATGCTGTAATTTTACATCATGTTGTATTTTCACAGTACGGTTGTGTCTCGGTTGCTGTAGAAATACATTATATTGTTTTGGTTATCATCTCTAATATCTAATATTATATTATATTAATATAGGGCAAGAGAAAACAGTTCATCCAATCTTATTCATTCATAGTCTACAAATCTTCAGCTCCTCATGCCCCATGTGTCATGAGGATGAGGACGAGGACCAGGAACACACCTGGAATCAAACGTGTCCATATATTTCTCTCCCAGACAGATAAGTAAGTGATATAGCTGAGCAGAGTGTGACAAAGTTCACTCCCTTGTCCGCCCTCCGCTGCCCGAGGCTGGATGAGCTCATGGCTCTGCCGTGTGGAATCAAAGACACGTATTTGGCTGAAAGGATCACATCAGTAAAACACACTAGTCACTCACCATTGTTTTTTCTGAATGGCTGTATCACTATACAGTAACAGGTCATGTTGAACTCACCTTTCTGCACACTAGACAAAAATACTCTGTCGTAACCAATATAGAAGATGTTAAAATTTGAGTATCTCTGTCAAAGGTTCTTACAGGAATAGTTTAACATTTTGGGAAATGTGTGTGTTATATATATTTTTTTGTTGAGTTAGATATGAACCTTGATACCACTCTTGTAAAGCTGGAGTCAGGAGATGGTTAGCATGCAGTAGCTTAGCATTTAGACTGAAATCAGGGGGAAATGGTTAGCCTGGCTGTTTCCAAAGGTACCGCTCTATTTGGATCAAGTAACTGTAAACAGGTCACAGACTTATACCGCTCAACACCGGAGTCTCGCGATTGATTCACTCACTTCACATGAAAGCGTCTTAACCCTTTATGTCCTTGTTTGTGCAATTTACTGCTTTCATTCACAACACAGCTGTACAGGCATTTTCCCTGAAATGTTAGTTCTTAAGGAAGAAAATTGGTGGTATTTCCCCGAATATCGATCCCTCCTCCCATTCACACACTATCCGTGCGGTTAATGTCCCCGAACATTTCAGGAATGGACTGCCTGTGTGAAGATTTGGAATGTTTTGGTCTGTTTTAATGCAAAGAAAGAGAAAAAAAAACACTTCATGAACATTTAATTGAACCCACAATCTTTTGCTGACCTTAACCAAACCACACAATAGAGACTGGATGCAGCTGCCTCTGAACAAAGTAAATGGGAAAAAATATAGGATAGATCAACGCAATTTCTAAAGTTGTTCAGCGAAGAATGCATGGTGTTATTTCTAAAATGTCGAACTATTCCATTAAGGGACAGACTGATGAGGGAGTCTAATGATGTCCACTGAAATCAAGTCTTCATCTTGGGTCAATATTTAGTTTCTTTTATTTCAAACACGTTATATTCAAACAGATAATGTAGCTAAGCTAATCAGTGCAGTTGGTTTATGCTGTAGTTTGAGATTAAGAGCACGGGTTCAGTGTGTTTGCTCATTCTGAAGTAGTCGGTGCAGCGTGTTACAACTTAACTGCAAAAATGCTGCTTCATGCTGAGTGATATTAATTTCAGTGGTGTTGAAATTTGGGGTCATCAAACCAAAAAAGAAAAAAAAGAAAAAGAAAAAAATGTGACGACCACATCCACTCAGCTATTTCAAACTTCCCAATTTTCCATTAACATCCAAAATTCTGAAGCTTCCTTTCTGCCTCACCTTCTCCTGATCTGTGCCTCCTTTCCTTTCCTTTCCCTCCCTCCCTCCCTCCCTCTCTGGTGATGATTTCACTTCCATTAACACCGGCATGCTGAGCTCTAATTACTCACTCACTCAGCGTTCCGGGCTGCCCGCCGCTCGTTTGGGTAAGCAATGTGGCCCGTTAGCAAGATGCTTGTTAACTGAATGCACTTAATTATATAAGAAGATAATTACACGTAAACGTTGCATCTAAAAGCAGCCATCCAGCCCCGCTCGCTGATTTAATAGGCGCATGTTTAGGATCCCTGTTTTGTTTATTTTAGAGTGAGGTGATTAATTGCCTGCTCTGATGAGTCTAACGGATATTGTCTCCATGGCGGCATGGGCCCAATTGCACTTATAAGTACATGTTTATTTGCCGTCATGGACTTGCACATGAAAATATCACTTTTACAACATGGAGTGGACTGAACTCTGCCCACAATTTTAACTGATATTCAAGTCTTTTACCCTGAAGTGGTGATGACTAATGATACGACCTGAGGGGCAAGTGAGTAAAAACATTTTTTTTTTCTTTTTTTTCTGGTGCTTCATTTATTAAGTCTCATCTAACTTATTTTCCCTTCTGTGTTTGAGACCTGGTGGCAAAAAAGAGGTTTGCCAAAATAATATAAAATATCTTTGTAAGTTTTTCATCTGTGAAAAGGGGATTTATTTTCAAGCACAAAAAAACATTTTTTTTTTCATGTGTGAAAACAAGTGGGAAAAAAAACATTATTTTGTTTCCCCCCTGAATTTTTCTTTTTCACTTGGTTTCACACATGGAATTTTGTTTTATGCATGACAAAAATCAGATAATTTTTCTGTCTTTTACCTGTTTTCACAGATGAAAGCAAACGTGCTTTACCAGGATATTCTTTCTTAGTTCACAATTTTTTTTTCCATCTGTGAAAACAGGAGTAAGAAAAAAAAATCACTGAGGAATATATTTGGTTTCACACATCGAAGATCTTTTTCCACCCGTTTTCACAGATTTCTCAGACAATTAAGGAACTTACAAGACCTTAGAAAATGGATCAGGGCTTCCGTACTATTGTGCACGTTACTACCAAGAATGATGGAGAAAAATTCCCTTCATGTCATAAACGTGATCATGGATCAACATGTAACAATAGCTGTTAAATAACCACATAATCTGCTCATCACAACCTGCCTCTACTTTCCTTTAGCTGTAAGAAAAAAAAAAGAAAAAAAAAGAAAGAAATCTAACAAGACAATGATTCATTTATCAATATTCTATGGTCCAGGGCAAATGATGCGGCTCTAAGCTGAATTTCATTCACGCTGCTGTCAAATGAAAGGTTATTTAGTGTGTTTTAAGAAGGTGGAGTGAAGGGTGGAGATGGGGGTCAGAGTTGGAGGGCTCCCTGGGGAGGTCCTGAGGGTCTCGGGGACATCAGTCGTCCATTATGATCTAATCAGGAGGAGGGGGGGGAGTGTGTGGCTGTGTGTGAGACCATGTGTGTCCATGTAGACGGGGGAGGAAAGGACGGAAAGAAAGAAAGCCGCCACGTGTTGTGTGTATAATGTGTGTGTGTGTGTGTGTGTGTGTGTGTGTGTGTGTGTGCGTGTGTGTGTGTGTGTCCATGCGGTGGCAGGTGTGTGTGTGTTGGGGTGGGGGGCCTTGCTTCCATCTCTTAATCTGTTCATGCAGCAGAAGGCAGGATCCCCCATGGAGGCTCCCTGCCCTCATGAACATGGGACGGACACCTCCAGCCTCCAGATGCTTGCAGTTCGATAGACGCCCCAAGACTGACATCCACCCATACTCTCGCAGGGCTCTTTGCACTGCCCAGGGGAGCTGCTGTGTTAAGAACATGATATGGTATTTACAAAAAAATATTTGTAAATGGAGGCCGCTTGGCTGTCTGTAATGGGCCCGTCCATGCTGCTGATTCCCACCCTGCCATCTTTTGGGAGGAGGAGGAGGAGGAGGAGGATGAATGTCAGGGGATGCGCGCCCCAGATGCCCGGCGAGGACCGCTACTGTCTCATCCAGTCAGCCGACACGTCCTCCCCGCGACTTTAAATCACTCAGCTAGAGACAAGCCAACAGCTCCTTCACTTACCGCCACAGAAATGAAATCCCCGAGAACTTTGATGACTGAAAGTGCATTGAAAACATTAAGTCATATTTCATTTCAGGCAGCTCGTGTGCGCGACGCCACACAGCGGATGTGAGGCTGTGAAATTTCCAGTAAAAAAAAAAAACAACTTTTTTTTTTCTCTTTTTTTCCTCGAACAAGCACTTTCTGATAATAAATTGACGTTTCGATTAGATGGGCTTTATTCGCGACCACTCAGGAAATAAATACACCACAAGAAACAAAATATTGAAAGGGAAAACTCAACAGAAAACCTCCATTGATTTCTCCCCCCCCATGTAATGAGGGGAGAAAAAGCCCATAGCTATGATGCACTAAAAGGACTCATGGAGCTGCATATGATAAACTGATATGCCCTGTTTGTGTTACTGTTGCAGTGGAAAGTTTAAAGTGTCATATCTGGTAAACCCGGAAATGTTCCAGCTTCAGTCGATTATCATATCGCAACGTTCAGAGCTGCTGGTTGCCACATGTGAATTATTGTTTACTCTGATTCAGTGAACAGGAATCCAACAAGCAGCTATGATGACCATGAAGGTAATTTAGGTAACTTTAAAAGATAACACTCTCTATACCTGAGGAACACTTAATTATACTGCTTGTTTGCAGTGTTCATTTGGAGGATACATGGATTGGTAGCCTGTAAGTAGAGGCTGCTCGGGGAGGATTGGATGTATCAGAGACACCTGATCCATCCCCAGGCGCACTTTTACAGCCTCTGAAATGAGACGCATCTTTGATTTGCTTGCCCTGTAAACAGACAGAGACATGAAGGGGCTCTGGTCTCGGCCTCGCTCCCAGCTGCCAAAGATTCAGCGGCTGAATAATGGACACAGTCACCCTCCTGACTCTGACACATTTTCTGTTTTACCCCGGACTGTCGTGCTGGACGGATGATGAAACGGCGGTTTTGCCGCTGTGGTTGTAACTGAAAACTCTGTTAAAACAATCATTTTTATTAAGGGGATATATTTATAACCAGTGGTGGAATGTAACAAAATACATTTACTTAAGAACTGGACTAAAGTATGAATTTGTGGCACTTGTACTTTTAGTTTTTCCATTTTGTACAACTTTATACTTATACTCCACTACATGGATACAGATTATATTCTGTTTTTATTTATTAGTCAGTGTTATACTGACTGTACGCGTAAAAGAGGGTAAAACTGAGTCATCCGTTTGACTAGCACTTATGCAAAGGTCTTAAAATATCTGATGTTAAATATAATTAGGAGTTCAAGATGGGCGACTTTCTTCTCACCTCACCATCACTCAAACCACAAGCCTGTTTTCCTCTGTTAACAAATCCTAAACATACGGCCCAGAAGTACGTATATGTCTAAAGCTCATTTCTTTTTCACCCGGAAACACTGGATACTTAAGTAAAACACTGTTATACTTTTACATTTTGCTGGCGACACTTGTATATTATGACCTAAGTGAGGTTTTGAATGACTCACTCTACTATGGTACTAGCATCGGATCTGAATACTGTTCTGTTCAAAGCTGACATTTAAAATGATCAACAACTTATCATCAGTGATCAGATCTCCTGCATTACTCTGTGTCACGATGACAAGTCTGTTGTTTTCCTCACAGATTCGAAAACACACACACACACTGACGCAGAGACATCATAGATTCTTGTTGTTTGGGTTGCCTCATCCCCTCGGGGCCAACTCTTGGCCTGTCAGCGTGAGGGACCACGACAGGTCTGTGAGCGGGCTGACAGTCTACTGTGGGCGGGGGGAGAGCTGCCCGGGCCACCGTTGGAAGTCTGATTAGATTGTGCAACATATTCAGAGGAAAGATGAAACCGCTAAGGGAAAATAGTTAGCTTTAGATGAAGCGATAAGGAAGTGTCGAGGGTGTGTTGTAATCTGGGAAGGTTAAAGATTTGTCGTCTGAGTGCAGGATAACTTCTGTTACAGACGGTGCCTCGAGCAGACTGAACAGGTTCTGCAGTCTGAGGGAGATGTCGCACACAATACAGCTTTGTCAGGGCTGCTTATTACCTTTACTGTGTGTTAACAAGACGATGCATGACAAAAAAAACCAATCCAACTCCCAGACGAGAGTTAGACCGCTAATGTAATGTAACCTAACTAATAAT
Source organism: Acanthopagrus latus (assembly GCF_904848185.1). NCBI lineage: Eukaryota > Metazoa > Chordata > Actinopteri > Spariformes > Sparidae > Acanthopagrus > Acanthopagrus latus. The sequence continues at coordinate 21,298,525 of NC_051053.1, read as the reverse complement.
AAATAGCAATGTAAAAGTAGAGTTTAACGAGATTAATACTGCAGTTAATTAATAAGAAAGAAGTAGGCTGGCTGCAGTTAATTAATATTAATTAGCATAATTAATATTAATTAATGAATTAACTATATTTAAAGATACCTCTTTAGTAAAATATAGCAGCTACACTTAGAACAAGTACTGTTCAGATATGTACAGTAATACATGAATGTTAAGCTGCTGTGGATACAGATAAGAGACGTAACTTTACTGTGTTTAATACTTAATTTAAAAAAATGGCCGAGTTACAGATTTTTTGCTCAACCAAACAGAGCCGATACATTAATGACACTGTTAATTTAAAATTACGTAATGATAAGAGTTAAAACTCTTTGTTGCTGCATGTAGATTCAGTAGATTTTTCAGGTGTCTGTACTTTACTTGAGTATCTGTTTTTCTGGGAGCATTTTTAGTTTTACACCCTACATTTTGACACAAAAATCTGTACTTTCATCTTTGCACGCCGCCCTCCCAAGATCACAAGACTGATTTTAACCTATCCCATTTCACGCAAGCAAGACGGAGTGACGAAAAAGACGCAACGAGACGGACACAGACAGAGAGGGAGACTCGAACGGGGAGAAAAAGGCATGTTAGTGTCCCGTATCTGTAGAGACCCTGCAGCTGTCTGCATCAACCAACAATGACAGTATTTGATGCCCTAGGAATTAGCAAGTCCTACTGATTGTAGTTTAATAGTCTTTGAGTTACATCAAAATGACGTGAGGTGACTTTTATACTTTGAGTACAGAAGCTGATTCTGTATCTGCACTTCTTCTTGAGTAAAGAATGTGTGTACTTTTGCCACCTCTGATCGTGGCGATCCTTTTATGAGTTCTTATTCTGCTCGCCGCTCCACTGTGCAGAGGCAAATGTGTCTGCTTCGCCTAATGCGTGCGTCTGTTTTCCGCGTGCATGCGTGCGAACACGTGCGCCGTCTAAACAGACTGCTTATCACATTAATGCCATGCCACCGCTTGTTTATCTAAACAGATGAATCATGACTTAATTGGCTCTAATGAGCTCAGTTGTTTTTAATAAACTATTCCTGGCAACGTGAGCGAGTGGAGTGGTGGGAGGCGCAGGATGGAGCGGTTCTAGTTGAAAAAAAAAAATCCTGTTGATGTTTTAATTTAAGCTGATTTTTCATGTAAAACGGCTGCTATGCATCTTCCTCCTGACATCCGTACAGTCCAATCTCACATCCCTATGCATGAGCTGGACGTGAACCCTGCTGTATAAACCAGGGGAGAAATGTCAATCGGCCCCACGGTTTCGGTCGTGCTGTGACCTTTCCTGTTGTCCCTGCCTGCTGCGGGCTGAGAGTCCTGAGAGGAGCAGTGATGAGTCAGGAAGGAGGATGGAGGGACGGTGAGTGTTGTTGCTCCTCCTCCAGACTGTCTGCCTCCACTCTGTGAACATGAAGCGGTGCGGTCGGCTAATGTGGCCGGGGAGAGAGCAGCGGAGCTAAGATGTCATGTCTGTCTGTTGGCTAACAATTAAATGTGGCACCTCAAGCAGATCAATTTGACTTTGAGGCTTCAGGTTTTAACTCCTCACTCATCTCTCGCTCACTGTTTTTTTTTTTTTTCCCCCCTTCTGTCTTGCTCTCCCTCTCTCTGCTGCCGGTCTTTTATTCTCCCCTTTTGGCACATTAACACATCTAATTTCTGCTAATGCAGCTCATGTTTAACCAGCCTTCCCCCTTATGTTCTTTTTCCGCGTCTTCTCCCTTTATCAGACACGAACATCTTTCTGATTCTCAGCTGAACCTCGACGGCGAAGTATAGTTGCCGGTTCAGAATAGAAACAGAACAAGAAAAGCTGAAAGCGGCACACGCGCGCCAGACAGACTCCTACTCCAGGACGGAGACGAGCGACGCTGCGGGGAAACACAACACCAGCGCAAACCAGCACTTGAAATATCAACGCTCCAGCCTTCTAATTAAAGCCAAGACTAATGGGCCCTAATTGCATCGCTAAAATGTACCAGTTCTCTCCTCTCTAGTGTAACTTGACTACACTTCTCCCCATATGGATTAATGGGGACCGGAGCTGCAAACTAAAAAGCAGTTAATTTATCGGAAGATCTGTTAGGGGAGGATGAAAAGGGGGTGGGGGGGGGGGAGGCAGAAAAAACAGCAGGGGAGGAGGAGGACGAGGAGCTGCTGGGGGGTGACTGGGTTGGCAGAGAAAGAGGAGTACATTATCAGCCTCTTGTTATTGAAAATGCATTTCATATCTGTCTCCGGAGGTTTGCATTTTGGATTAGGGCTTGTTAATTTTACTCAACGGTGACGTGCTCCATGCTGGCCGGTGCCCAAACCAGTTTAGAGGAAGACAGTGCTCGCAGGACAACAGTTGCATTAACTACTTGTGCTTTTAATTATATAACAAGGGGTGGTTACTTAGCGGAGAGAAAAGGGGGGGGGGACAAAAAGGCGGGAGAACTGGCAGAAGAGAAGAGGAGGGGAGGGAGGGGAGCCTTCTGTAGATATGATGCCGGGCTTTAAAATGTTTCTGTTCCTTTTGTGTGGCTTCTTTTGTTCATCAAGGTAAAAAAAAAGAAAAGAGAAGAGAAGAGAAGCTGTTTTCTGTGGTGAGCGAGACAAAATGTGCTCAATAAGAGTACAATATATGTGTTTAAATTACTCTTCCCCCAGGTGGAAAACCATTAAGCCCGGTGCACCAATCTGTGTGGTTTTTTTTCCCTCTCTCTCGCTGTCTCTCCGCCATCCTGATCTTTCTTTGTTGTTGGTTTACTCTTCATAATAGCTTTTTATCAAATCTTGCTATTAATCCATTAGAGGCTGATATTCGTTCGGGGTAATTTCAGTGCACATTTCAGGCGCAGGAGGCACGAGCAAGAAGCTTCTGCACCGCATTTAAACTAATGTGCCTTCAATTCTGATGTGATACCCATTACAATGCTAACACACGCGGCCGTCGCAGTGAGAAATGTGTTTTTAATATTGGCCTCGTTAACATGCCAGTTGACTGGATAAAACGAAGGAAGAGGATGGTGAGAGCACTCTCTGCATGTATCTCCCGCGTTCACACTTCATTACTTTTGTCCATGCTGAGGGAAAATAAGTCCAAATTGAGAGTGGTCTTTGGATTTTGAAGAGTAATTTGCTCACAGTCGTGCAAGAGCTGTTCCTCCGGAGTCTTTCTCCGGCTTTTGTAACGTCTGCTCACTTGTTTTGGTTTACAGATTTCGGTGTATCTAACAAGGTTTCCAGATTAAATGACAGGATAGCCTGTATGTAACCCAGCGACATATAACAAGTGTTTTCTGATCTGAAGCCTCATTCAGCAGGACAGCATTATCTGTTGGTGATCTAGTTACTGTAAAGACTTGGGTTTAGAAAAGGGAAACTGGGAGCTAACTTAACAGGACAGTCCTCTTACCTGTAGTGCTATTTATCCATCTCGGTGGTTCTGGCGTGGATCTGCAGGATTTGGAGGGAGTACTGTAATGTCCTGTAACTCTCTAATCTAACTGCTGAATGGAGGAGAAATGTAACGTCACTGTACGTCATGAACGTAGAGAGAGAAGCTAACAGAAAGAAAAGCATCTGGTGAGTGTCATCTTTGCTCAGATTGAACCATCTTGCATCTCTGTAAAAGGTTTTCTGGCTGTTTGGGGTAAACTGAGTGAGGCGACATTCACAGACCTTGTTAGCGCTAGCTAGCCTGTTAGCTTCCAGACAGCTGGGCCTGTTTAACTAACTAGGCTCGCTTCAGCTCCACCCACGCTCCACCTTAAAACACACTTAACTCCGTTAGCCGTGCTGGTGTTAGCCGTGCTGGTGTTAGCCGTTTAGCTGTGCCTAATTATTTTATTCTGTTATTTCTGTGGCTGCTGTTGATGCTGTTGCAATATGATTTTGCTAAAACTACAATAATAACCTATTTTACTGTATCATCACTCTTATTTCTGTCCTCTCTCTTGTGTTTGACTCTTGTTTTTCCTCTGTCCACTGTAAAGCACTAACAACTACTTTGCTTGAGATGGACCAAAGACAACATTTCAAAAGAAAAAAACCCCAAAACAGACATGTCAAATGTGATACAAACTGTGGCAGAAGCCTTTCAATCTACCCAAAACAGAGACACACTGCATGTTGTGCCAATTTGCATGTATATATAAGCGATTTGCATATCCAAATGTGTGCTGAAGAAGAAGCGATAACATGTCATTGAAAGTGACACTATCTAACTATAGTCAAACCATTTACACATTTACAACACCTACATGATTTTTACATTTTAGCTGCTCATTAACAGTTACTGTGAGCGTACTTTTTATCCGACCAGTGTGAAATCAGCTGCTGCACCGAGGGGACGCACTTTCAAACAAGCTCCTGTATTTACATGTTTTCAATCGATGCAAGCAGTTCGAGCAAAGCTGAACAGACGTTTATATTCATGCCGCCTCACTTCTAAAATTCACATCTAACATGGGAAAGGGAGATGTGTGTGGTCGGTTGTAGTGAAACTTTCATGAGAAGGAATCAGACAACAGTATAAACAAGCTTAATAAGACATTTGAATATACAACTCAGGGTTTTTAAGATCAGTGGTCTCAAATCAGATAAAATACTGCAGATTAAATCAAAGAAGTTGAAGCTTGCGACTGGCACTCAGTCAGGAATGCCGACGCGCGCATGTGCAATCAATTCACAACTACGTGCTCTCAGTCACTGAACAGTCTACAGAGACAGCTGCAGCCGCAGCGAGTAGAAAGCGCTGCAGATTTATAGAACAAAGATTCGGACTGTTTTTTGTTTTTTTTTACAGAGTTAATAACTGTAATGCCACTGAATTTGCAGTCAATAAAGTATGTAACAAGGCTGTAGTGTTTCTAAAGCTGCCAGAATCTACACTTTTGAATTGCAAATCAAACTAGAGTGGCACTCTAGTTTGTGCATACCTCCACCATGGCCCAACAGTCCCCTTTTAATTCAATCAAGTTAATCCAATATCAGATAAAAACATATTTAAATCAGCTAGATCTGGATTTTAATCAGGATCTGGATTAAGATTCATGCATTATTACATTTCAACTATATGTTGAAAAAGACTTGTGCTAATATGTAGGAATGTGATTAAAACTTCCCTGGATCCATCTCTTTGTCCAGATCTGCACCAAAAGTTATGGGGGTGATTCTGGACCGAGTGACATCGAGCAATTCCAACATTTGCAAAGCGAATTCATAATAGCGGTAACAGCTTATTAGCTACCATGCCTACACTAGCCTGTAAAGTTATGTACCCATCAGGTTACTCACTCATTGAGATGAGGAAAACCCATCTCCAAGTAATGTTGGTGACCTTTAAAAGCTTCTTTCTTGTAACTCACATGCATTGATATGCAGGTGCAGCCAGCCTGGCTACCAAAACAGAAAACAGAGGAGCTATGATCATAACACACACGTAGGAAGTGAGACTTTATTCTCTAGTGAGGACGAAATTACACCACTATATCTTTATATAGCTGCTATATTAATGTTTAAATGATCATATACAGAATCTATAAAGAATTCCTTCTTGGTTGTGACAAGGTCTCTAACTGGCACTTCAATGGACAAACCAGGATTGAGCAAATTTCCGACCTTCAGTTACGTTACCATGCAAAACGGATCTCATTTTGACCAAAAAATAAATAACGCCTGAAGTTCACGGTGACACCTGTCGTACACACCTGTCAAGTCAAGTTGACACAAACAAGTGCTGCAGCATAAGGCCGTTATGTGGAAGCAAGCAGAGGAAAAAAAAATCCAGTGTAGAGATGGAAAAGGAACAAATGAGTGTTGACTTATTACTCATCAAGGACAGACTATATTACATTTTGTCATTTTTTTCAGCTGACTATGAGCCTTTACTCTTCCGGTTAAACCGATCAGATTTTGCCACAATTAGATAAACCAATCATGTTGTTAGGAAACTTTGGATCAGTTCTTCTCTTTGCTGCTGTCAGCTGTCGTTTTGGTGCAAAATCATTGTGACCTCCACCCCCCTCACCTCCAGTTCATCATATCCGGTCATAAATCCTTCAACCCATCCACCTCCACCAGCATCTCATTACATCTCATTTTTCATCTCAAGTCTCACTTGATTACTTTAGTATATAAGGAGACATTATATGCTGATGTAACTGTGGTCAACATGTGGTCTACACTTCCAAAAAAATATAGCTGAGCTGCTCAACATCTATGTTTATAAAAATGGAAATGATGGCTAAATATGTGCATTTATTGTTATTTCAAGGTACTATTTCTGTTCTAAATGGTGTACAGCATGATCACCATTAACATCAGTGGCAGCAAAACATCTATTTCTCATCTGTCTGCTGCTGGAACATCCTAAAGTTCTCGTTCAGACTGAAATTCTCTAAATGAAATATACAGTTTGGTTTCACACTGGCTGTACCTCCCGCTGTGAGTCTAGTCAATTGACAGTTTGACTTTGCCCTTCTGCCTGACCAAACCTTTTATCTTTAATTGTGCTCTCATCGGACTTCCAATCAGACCATTTTTGCCTCCAGCAATAGCTCAATCCTGCTAATTGGTTCAAGCATTTTTTTAATTGCACAGTATTGATTACACAAGGTCATCTCTGTTTCACAAATAAGAGAGTCTGCCTCGCTTTTGTTGGGATACTTGTCCAGCTCTCAGCCATTCAGACTTAAGAGATGGGACGCTGCAGTTCTACTCATTAGCCCACAGACCAGCTGGGTCCTGATTTGCAGCCGCACAACACACACACACACACACACACACACACACACACACACACACACACACACACACACACACACACACACACACACACACACTGTGCTACACATATGCACACATACAAGACAGTGAGAGACAGACATTAACATACACATGTGATATTTTATGCTGTATGTGCTCAGAGCTATCGTCTCCTGGTTTTTTAATTAAACAGTCCGGTACGATGCACAGCCTGGACGGGGAGAGCTGCACTTTTAACTTCCTTTTATTTCAGGCCTGTGGATGTTATAGGGAGACCAATAGCAAATAAAGGGAAAATCAATGGGGCTTCATTAAAAGCAGCAGGCAGTCTTTTGCCTGGACATGGCTTAATTACAGTTTCACTGGCGTTTGCTTTAATTGGGGGAAATAAAGGGAGTGAAGTGGAGTGAATGGGAGGGTATTAGCATATCTATCACTGGGGGAGGCCACAAGGTCCTGTCCAACCTGCGGCTGTGCACCTCACCTCTAACCTCGCGGAACCACTCCCGCAGAACCACAGTCGGATTGGGTGTGTTTTTGTCTCTTTCTCTGACTTCTTCATGTGAATACACTCAGGTGTCCAAGCACATTTACTTTTCTCTCTTGTGTGTGGTACAGAAAGTAGTGTTACTGAAAACTGCATTTCAACGACAACAGAAACACTTTTTTTTTAATAGTTTTTGATTCAGCCTTGCTCGGTATTGTATTTAGGGCTTGTGTAGGGTGCTAAATTTCACCACAATTGAGACATTACTCAATATTTTAAATAACTTATTGTTTTTTATGATTATTTTATAGTTAATAATCCTCATCTCCAGCTGCCAACACTTTTATGTTGTTGCATGTTGTGTAACGACCTGAAGTCGTACAGTAGTTCACACTTTAGTGCCCTAAAGATTGAGAATGAAAGCACGATTGACAAAATCGTAGCTAAATCATATCAGACTAAGATTGTTTAAGATTGAGGTTATGATAAATGATCCATGTGTAATTAATTAAACATTGGTTAATACTTATTTTACAGTTAACAGATAATACGATGCTTTTAAAAAACATTCATGAAGCAATAGTTTGTTGAAAATTTGCAATACATATACATTCATAAACATTAACAATCTCTTACTAAATAGTCTGTAAAGCATTTCATTATTTGTTAACAGTGACTTAACTATTAACTAAAGTTTAAATAGCTTAACTTAACTAAACAAAAGAACATATGGTACATTATATAGCACAACACTATGTCCAGAGGGCACGGGACTCATCACCAAGTTACACAACAGGAAAACGTTTTTCAGTTAGCTACGACTGAGCGTGTTAGCAGGTAGCAGCATGATATGTTCTGTAGGAACCAATTCAAACCTGATGATAAGACACCTGAAAGCAAATGTTCATGTTATCAGATCATTTGACAGAGTCAGGCCAGCTTTGTCCCCTGTTTGCAATCTTTGTGTGAAGCTAAGCCAACCGACTGCTAGTTCCAGCTACGTATTTACCCTGAAGTTGTGAGAGCGGTGTTGATCGTGTCATCTCCAGCTTCACATCCGAGCTGCATGTAGTTCTCTCTGGTCTCTGTCTCCCTTTATTAATAAAAGCATAAAACAATATTTATTAAATTAATTGGCATCATTTTAGTCTGAAACCACACAGCTACAAGCTTTTTTAAAATTTTGCTGGTGAACTAGATTGTCAAGCAAGGATCCACTTTTCCATTTGTGCAGATTTTGCTTACCTACACTCCAAAACTCCAAATTTCCCCAAGTATATTTAACTAGAGTTGAAATGTCTAAAATATTGCAATTAACATAAGACACAATTGCCAAGATAGAAGCGTTTTAGTGCGATGACCCTAACTGTTTTTAAGTCTGAAACACCTTGTATTTATTGCTTTTGTTATATGTTTTGGATGTGGACACATGAGTAATCCATATAAAACTGACGTTATACTCCTTTATAATGCTGAAGCATTGTGATGACACATGTGTGATTTGTTGATGTAACAAAATATGAGTCACAGACAGCACGATTCCACCAAAACACTCGATGAAAACAAATTCATCTGCAGGGGTCTGGTCTGTGTGCGAGTGCGATCCCTCTCCATCCAACCCCTGTCTTTGACAATGACTGATAGCCAGGCGGGATCAAACCATCCTCAGCGGGGCTTTGGTGACAGGTGAGCGGAGACAGTTTGAGTCCCATTCTCTCCCTCCGCAGTTAATAACAATTTGAAAAAGGGTTCAGGGTTAATAACACAATCATTACCTGGATGAGGACGGGAGACAGCTGTAAGCATGTATGCAGATGGACGGCCGTCATTAGTCCTTGTCAAACAAGCTGAATAGGCGTGATCTGAGAGAGCACTTGAGGGTTTTTTTTGTCGCGAATGAATAACAGCTGAGAAAAAGGTCCAGCATTTAGCTTGTTTTGAGATCAGCTTAATCACAGGATGGAGGGTGTTATTTTTTTGTTCTCATCCGCACAAAGTCCAACCAGGAGCTGCTTTTATGACGCGTTAGTGCAGATTCAGGTAGAAATGGTTCAACTGTACATGGCTGTGTGACAATAGATGTGACCGAGGGAGCACACTGTGAGGTCCTTCATTATTGAAAAGATTGATTTGTAATTTGTAGTGTTCCCATCTGTCCTGGTTACGCAAAATTATGGCTAAACCAGTTAGTAAACACTTTGCCCCATTGTCTGTTGTTTTGATAATCACCCATAATAGCATCCAGCATCAGTATGGTCTTTAAACCTGATTTAGGAGTTAATGGAATAAGAGGGAGAGGCAGTCAGTATATGCACTGGGCCTAATGTCATTAGAAATGTTTGCGGAGGCTAAATTAAATCAGTCGTAAATTGTGCTCTCAAGTAAGCCAGAAAAACCCTGCCTCGTCGAGGAGAGGAGGGGGCGGCGGGGATTCATATTTTAACCTTGCGTAGAAAATGCACTTAAACAGATTAAAATAAAATAGGGACCGTGTGGATGGATGGGAATGGTAATTGCTGGTGCTTTAATGGTTTCCTGTTAGCCAAGTCGAAGCTGAAGGCAGAGCTATTTTAAAGTTGGAAAGCGGTGATTGAGGTCATAACTTTGCAAATCTGGTGATTAAGCCAAAGGGTGCATGTCACCAAACAGCACGTAACACATCTAATGGGGCTTTTGGTGAAAACAGATGTTTGTGGAGAGATTTTTTTTTTTTTTTTAACGCTCTACATGCAAAGTCGTGTGTCGCAGAGCAGGTGTGGGCTGGAGTGGATGGCTTTTGACCAGACAATGCAGCAGAATGTGGATTGTGAGTGATAAAGCCTGCCAAAATGTAGAGATCTTCTGTGTGTGTGTGTGTGTGTGTGTGTGTGTGTGTGTGTGTGTGTGTGTGTGTGAGAGAGAGAGTGCACGTAAAGCCCACCCGTGTGTGTACCTCATTCAGTTTCCTTAATGCTGTCAGTGCAGGCATACTGTTTGTCTGGTTGCATCAGGTAGCTCATCACACAACACAGCCCAGACGGTAATGATAGCCGTAAATACTCTGGGAATTCCCAAACCTGTATTAAATTAAGACTGTCTTTCCCAAAATCTGACAAAAGACTGGGGGAAAAAAAAGACACAGCATCCATATCATGCACTATAATGTGGTTATATATCATACATAGTGATATTATAATGATGAAGTACTGATAAGCGATGTACATTTCTGGGCACTGCCGTGACGCATCGCCCTTTTCTGTAACATCATCTGTACATTTCTAACCCGATCCGCTGATTTTACACATCAAGGAACAGTTCACTGAAAATGCAAAAAAGTATGAAAAATGTCCACATTAATAGGGCTATTTTGCTAAACAAAGATGTTCCTGAACGTTTTATCCTCTCGTCCAAACGCAAGTGTTTTAAATAGCTTGAAAAATAGATCTTTTAAAATGCACTCTGCACTTTTTCGAAAAATGTGGACAGGATTTATTTTTCAAACAGATATTCGCTTAGAAAAATAACTGTATTGTTGTGTAGAAGGCTGCAGTCCTTATCTTGTCGCCAAATTAAATAGTTTCATACAGCTCCAAACAATCCAAGTTTCTGGGAGCCCCAAGATCCCCAAATGACTTGAAAAGACAATATTTATGCCCTTTTTAAACCAGAAATCTTCACTGTATGCTGTAAACTCTGAGCTAAGACAGCAGCTGTGCTAAAACTTTTAACTGAGTAGCTACAGTGAAGATTTTAGCTTTCAGTGTAAATATGTCTTTTCAAATCAGTTTGTGATCCCTGTTTCTGGAGACCTCGATGACGCCATTAAAATGGACCATTTTATGTGTTTTGCTTTTTTTCCCTTTATATAACAAGTCCCCATCTACTTCAGCTATTTAAAAGAATGCTGCAATGCTTTTTTGCTGTGAAGCTCCAGACATTTTTTTTTGTTGTGGTATGTGAAACTCCACCTGACTTTCCACCAGCATGGGGATGAGTAGATAATGACTAAATTTTCATTTTTGGGTGAACTTATCCTTTAATGTCACACCACATACCTTGGATATTAAAACACACTGACTTCACACACACATTTCCTTCCTTGAACTCTTTGCTTCTAAGGCCTGGCGTGGTGTGGCTTTACCTTTCTATCCTGGGTTCACTTGTAACTCGGCACTGTTGGCTCCAGGTAAAACTGCGGCCCCATGCGTGCTCATGTTCAGCTATTGTGTAAATTAACAAGGAAAAGACTGTGCGGATTGAATGGCAAACATGCAGGTGATGACACATCCCCCGGCACACACAAAGTATGTGTCATTACTCAACGCCTGTTAAATTGTCAGTCGAGCAACTGTCTGTGATATTGCTCTCCTATCTGTGCATGTCAATTCCGTCTAACTCATTCCTAGTTGGACTGCGATGCTCTCATTACGTGCACAGCTTTTAACAGGCGATCAAATCAGGAAAAGAGCAGTTAAGAAGCGTTCAAGACATAAAGTCAGCGATCCAATTTATTTGGGCGTGGAGGATGAAAATAATGCAAAATTGCCTGAAACTCTATGCACATGGGTTCAGTTTCAGGTCCCGACCTCTTATCCCCACATCTCCAGAGACCATTGTATTGTCCATCGGTACAATTGAAACTAAATTCAGAGAAGAAGAAAGTGACACCGCCGTCCGAAAAATCCCCTTGAATTGGGAAGCAACCAAAGGTTTTCTCCATTTATTGCAGCAGAATAGCCCTCAACACTTTCTGTTTCTTCTCTACAGTAAGCACTGCGTTGAATTTTTTTTCTCATCAAATCCCGTCAGAGATGGACTCTTAGTAGAAAAAGCTAAGACGACCTCTTGGATGTTCACTGTCGCTCTGTAAGTTGAAACCCAGACTTGGTTGTCAGTGTGCCAAAGGTTGATGTCACTAAGTAGCACGGGGTGACAGAGACAGAGAGTACAAGTGTTGAAAAAAGCAGGACAGGAGCATGTGTAGAATCACCTGTGTTGTTCCCTTTGTGTTTCGCGCTGTAGGGCACATAGCTCACTGGGTCACAAGTGTGAGCTAAAACTCTTTTGTCCGATGTCTGAGCCCTGAGGGCCCCGATCTCCTGGCAGGGAAAGATATCTGAATGTGCTTTTTTTTCCCCTTTAACAGTTTATTCTTCCTCCACGCTGACTGTGGCCGGGGTTCAACGCGCTGCTCCGTCATACTTAAAGGATAATTCTGGTGATGTTGGATGTTTTTCTTATTGTCAACAATTCCATTTAAAAGACCTAAACCAAACAATGAATCAGTCCCGCTAACACATTTTTCCTTTTCAAACTTACTCCTCTGTGCCATACACCTCCATTGTCGTCTGAAAACTATTAAAAACACATCAGTGAGACACATCAGTGCACTGAGTGACATGTTCCTTTATTGCCATTAAAATGAGCGCTGTAGTTTATTTTGAGTTGACCCTTCACACACCATCCTGCTGCCTCACAATCCTGCTCAGTACGCCGAATCTGCAGCTGAAAACAGTCCCTCACAAACACATCATTTACTCCGGTTTGAGTAATATTTTCTAAAATCTCCAGTTTAAAAAAATAGAAATATATATTCATGGACAAATCAAAGATTTATGTCCTGAGTGTGACTGTCAAAGTATAAAGAAATGGGCTAAAACATGAGCCTTTTCACAGGTTTTGGTGACAGGAACATAAATTAACGTCCTTCTATCTTTTTTCCTGGAGTCGTCTGCTCCAACACTCCAAATCCAAATGAGCTGCTGTTGTGAAATAAATCAAACCGCCAGAATAAAATATTTCTTTAAACCATAGATATGCTGAAAGTTTATGTTTCTGCATGTTCAATTTCCAGTTTTATTCTCAGGTTATGTAAAGGACAATAACACTTAGTGGCGACCAAGGAAACGATCATGTTTTGGCTCAACTGGTTCTGTCACCACTAACACGGCTGGAAAGTATTCAGCGGTTTGGCGCCTGCGAATGTCACGACGCTGTGTCAAACAGCGGTTTGTCACTCAACAGCTGTTGTGTCACTTCTCGACATGAACATCAAACACTACTGCTGAACGTGAAATGACACATTTTAGAAAATTAAATAAGATGCGTATTAAACCTTCAGATTTACCACATCTGGGCTACTGGGCTAAGTTTGTCAGCTTTTGTTTGGAGAGTTTCTACAACTGAACAAACAAAGTCAAATTTAAAGACATGTTGGCACAATTTTTTGAAAGCTGATCTGCAGGAAATAGATTGCACTGACCGAATCTGAATTTTTTTTAGACTCATGTATTGTTACTGAAAATATGCATGTTTACATAAGACACAGAAAAAGCCTTGTCCATAGGGAGAGGAAGAAGAAGAAGAAGAAGTCTTTTAACAGAGCACGACAGAAGAAACTTGACTCCACAGCATGCATGCGTCTGTCTACATCTTGACTCGATGATAAAGAAGCAGATGTGACTTTCTTAAGAATGCCTGCTCCATTAATTGACCAGCGTCTCTGACTGGTGATCTGCTTTCACCTTTTACTCCCTGTCATACTCGGTGTCATGAGCCAGAATGTGTTTCTCGGGTGACTCATGCTTCACAAACACCTTATTCAAGAACAACAGCCCGAGCCGTGATTGAAGGCATGGGGAAATCCACAGGTAAGAGTAGTCAGCCTTCTAGTTCATGTCCCTTGGAAGCGACCCAGACAATGTTTAGGCACACAGTCAACAACTCCTGTCCTTGCTTATCTTAAGAATGTAAACCTCTATAAGCAAGCGCTTCATCTGTAATTCTATTGTGAGTTGGCCGGTTGTCTCAAAGTGTCTGATTAATCTAATGTAATGCAAAACCAGCTTTGTCTGCGACACCGAATACTCGCGTTAACGCAGGCGTCTCGACTGTTGGCCTGCACCGCGCGGAATTCGCTGGCAGACAGGATGGCGAGACCACACCAAAACCTGCCAGTTACATTCTTTGCGTGATTCAGACGTATCTCTTTCCACCATTGGGAGCGACTTGAGAGGTCTGATCAAAAGACCCGTCATCCCGAGGAGCTGGGATTTGGATGTGAGGTTGGAGAAAGGAGGGTCGGCGAACTGTTGGTTGTTGTGTTGTTGTGTGTTATTATTTCCATTTGTTGGGGAAAAGCGAGATGAATGGAGGGATAAATGGATGATGGGCGGGTGGTGGGGAGGAGGAAATTCCCTTGTCTGGATGGAATTGGATGGTGAGCTTGGAGGGAGGGATGGGGGGGGCACCTGATGTAGAGGGTGCTGTCAGGCCCGAGACAGCGGGGTCTTTGTCTTCTCAATAATCACTTGCTGTACCTCTTCTTCTCATTCCTTCTCTCCACACTAACAGTACCATTCTGCAGCTACTTTCATAATCCTCTCTATGCAACTTTGACTCATAGGTCAAATGTTTTCAGTCCACAAAATGGAAGAAGAAGTTAAATAAATAAATAAACATGGCCCAAAAGGAAACTAAACTCTCCATTGTTAAGAAAATACATATTCATTCCCACTTTTTAAAGATTTATGTCTTGGGTTTGACAGTCATACACACGCTGGGGATTTTGGCAAGTATCAAGGTACTGATTTGGTCTTTTCTCAACATAAATACAGAATCTCATCAATCTTCTACTTTAATTTGTTCCTTTTTTTAATATCACTGGGGTTTTGTGATTGCGGTGAACAAGGCATGATGTCATCTAACAGTGATTTAAACTTTCATTGTTGTAAAAATAAACCCAACCGCCACAAAAAAAGGGCTGGAGGTCAGATTCTGATCACTCTTGAGTATTAGCTCGAGGGACAATAGACAACCTTGTGAATGTAGATTTACAAAAAGAAGTGAGAGAACCGGAGTCTCTGGTGAGTGCTGAATGCAGTGAGAGGTGAGCTGAATGGTTCGGCCTGTCATCAGTTTGAATCCCCAGTGTATGAATGTGTGTGACAAGTGTTGAGTGGTCAGTAGACTTGAAAAGCGCTATAGAAAAGTAAATATATCATTTGCACCCTGGGTGTGTACCATTGCTCAATAACGTTAGCTTTTGGCTCGTGTACAGTAAACTGGCTGTTTGGAGCCGACCGACACTGCATGAGCAACACGAATAAACACAAATGTTACTTCTGTCAAACTCATTGTCGATGTGCCTTAAAGAACCTTGTAAGAAAATGTATTTTTGAGTCTCGCTCCCAACTCCAACACTTTGAGAAGGCAGCAAATAGGCTCTTAAAACAAACAAAGTTGTTGATGAAAATGTTATCTGATGTGACTCAGACACAAATGTATTATGTTTTTTATGTAAAGTTTTTTCTTGTTCACCGGTTTCCCTATCCTTGAAGTAGCGATGGAGACCCTAATGAAACAGACTGTTACCTTGAGTTAACGGTTGGGTTCCTCTGAATTTAAACAGAGTTTTGATACTTTTTTAATGCAGAATTCCTTGTTGTTATAAGTAAGCACTAGTATTTACAGGGACAGTTAAAGCTCTCATGGATGTTAAATAATAAATTGTGAAATAACCTAAAAATATTGAGGTGATGATTTTTTACGGCGAATTTTGACAGCAGGATGTAAAATATGAAACTAAAGATTTAACGACTGAGTCCAGGCATAATTTTAAATCAATGATAAAAAGAGAATAGTTTGGCCTTTGAAGGTAAACATGATACGTCCTGTATCAGCTCACCGTATGGAGGTGAGTTCATAGCTGGAAGACTTGGATACTTTATACCGTACTTTCCATCCCAGACATGCTGTGTACCCCCAGACACAACACAACTGAATCTGTCCACTCACTCCTGCCAAGAAAGTGACCAAAAGATCAGAGTCCTTTGATTACATACAGCAGAAACAGTATTGTTCCCTGTGTGTGGTTGTTGTTTTATGCAATTTCAGCTTCACCTGCTCATTCTGGTCAAGGAATAAAAGGTTTTAGAGACCAGTAACTATTCGATGTCATGCAATGATTCTATTTAGAGAAGCTGTGGCACATCAACTGTGCAGATATCTCTGGAATGTAAGTTTATCCTCCTCAGGTGAGGTGACCGGCGAACAGCAGTAGTTAAAATAATCAGACTCCCATTATCGCACAACCCGCAGGAGCCGAGACGTAATTCACAGCTCACACCAGCCGCCGAGATGACAGGTGACACTCCTTCATGAATAGGAAGACTTGTGTTTGATTGAAAAATTCTTTGGGGTTTTGTTCGCCAAATAACGCGAAATGTATTTCTAGGGCGGCTTTTTTTCGCTCTGTAATAATAGTTGTGGTTATACATTCTTGGTGAAGCATTCATGTTTATATTAAGTCGGTGTTCGTGCTGCGGTTTTTACTTTCTAGGTAATTTCTTGGATATAAGCATGCATTCTCTCCTTTTGTTTATTGTGCTGCAAGATTCTGACAAAGTGTCTTTCCACACGATGTCATGTAATATAATGAAAATGTCGCCTCTTTTGTATATTCCGGCTGCTTCCGCACCAGAACCAATACCTCTTTCTTAAACTCACCTGACCCAATCAATTCACCTCAAGGTTCGCGGAGCCAACCGTAAATCATGAAAAAAATGGTGAAAAAGGTGACAACGGTGACAGTAAATAAATGTTTGTTGTTTCTTTTCCCTTCCCTGTTTCCCACCCTCTTTCTTTCTCTGCTCTTTGTAATGGATGGGGTATTGTTGGTGCTGCCCTCTGGGCAGGGAGAGTTGTTTACTTGGGTGTAAAGTCCCCCATCCACCAAGGGTCTCTGTAGGGGATGTTCCTGTAGCAGCCTCACTCCTAACCTCCCCATAGCTTCAAAAGTTAATAGCATGGAGGAGACGTGATTTATATCAGCCTTGGCAGCACCACCAACAGTCTGACTTCTTTGTGCTTGTGGCCTGCTCGACCAGCCCCGTTCATCAATACAGATCGCATTTAGAATTCACTCCAAACTCAGTAGATGCTGATTTAATTTCTTGAGAGTTTTTTTTCTTTTTTTTTTCCAAATAAATAGTCAGTCATGTTTCGGTAGTAACTTCAGGCAATAAGGCTGAATTTTCACAGTTGCTGGTGTAAAACTTTTATAAAGAGGATGCAACACAACACAGTGGTGTAAAACATCGATATGTGAGAGCTGAGATAGAACTCATTCCTCCTGCTTGAAATTTTTGGAAATTCACGCATGAAAAGATTCAGAACATTGAGAGGGATTATACTTTACATATTCTTAGAGGAAATTGTCATTTTAAACCCTGTGATCAACAAAACAGAAAGGAAATTTAAATGCCCAAAGATTTTTAAGCTGCCCTCTTTCAATACCAGTGAGACTATGAACACAATGACATGATTTGTAAGAAATTATTCTGTAATCAAACACATCCTCATACCCTAATGACTGACTACGTCCAAAAATGACATATATCACCTTTCCCATGTTGCAATGTGTCACACACAGGTGCATCTCATCATTGTCATATGCTCACAGTTTGGTGAGTTCAAAGCAAGGAATCTACTTGGTTAGGTTGAGCAAA
Source organism: Acanthopagrus latus (assembly GCF_904848185.1). Lineage (NCBI taxonomy): Eukaryota > Metazoa > Chordata > Actinopteri > Spariformes > Sparidae > Acanthopagrus > Acanthopagrus latus. The sequence continues at coordinate 21,280,751 of NC_051053.1, read as the reverse complement.
ACATCTTGGTTTGGCGTAAATGATCTACCTAGCTCACCGCTGACTTTTGCTCTCATTCAAGACACGGCCAGCGGTGTCCTGCACTTGCAGTATTTGACCCGACCTCCTCCCTGTGTGTACTCGCCACAATCTTGCAATCTTGCTTTTGTTCCTGAGCTTCATCCTGGTTTGCACTTCATATAGAAACATGGTTACATATCTCTCTTTAGTTATTTGGGGACTTGCCCCAGCCTGTTTTTGTCAGATTTGTTGTCTGTCCTTTTGTAGCCTACCTTTGATTTATTTATTTATTTTTTTGATGACATAGCTTCAGATCATTAAAGAAAACTTTTTGTGAAGCACAACAGACTTGAGTTGTGTAACCAAAAGTTAACAGTTACATTTTTTAAAGTAACAATACAGAACATTAGTCAGGTGAGTTATCGAGCTGAATTTATGCTTTTATTTAAATCAAGACAATGATTTTTCCCTCAACCTAACCAAGTAGTTTTGATGCCTAAATCAGGTTTCACAACATTAACAGTTAATAAATGTTAATATGCGAAACGATTGTCTGTAAGATTTATTTTGAATGTTTAACCATATTCATTATCGCTATCTATTGACCGAGGAGCCCTGCACTTCAAAACTGAAGCTGGAACATGTTGAAAAATCTACATACAAGCATAATTATAACAATCGTAAAAGCATCTGTTACCTATTCAAAGCCATTTGTGAAGTTCACTTTTTACAGTGTGTAATGTTGAGCACACGTATGAACAATGAACACATTTTTCACTTTGTAATCTGTCATGTAAACATTATCCGTGACCAAGATAAACAAATTAACACAACGTAGGCAGCTCACATGAAGGTTTTGTCTGGTTATTTATTATGACTGACTGCACTTGTTCCAACAGGCCTTTTAACTGGATATCTGGAGTTGATATTACAAGGTGTCTTGTTAAGGAATGAAAAATGAGGAGTTCATGCTTCTTGGCAGTAACAGTTTCCATATTAGGTGGTTTGAGAAAGAAATCTCGGCGCTGACACTAATCCCTGTTGTGTCAGCCTGTGGTTGCCAAATGATAGTATATCATCTCCCTGTACGTGTGTGTGTGTGTGTGTGTGTGTGTGTGTGTGTGTGTGTGTGTGTGTGTGTGTGTGTGTGTGTGTGTTGGTGTGTGAGTGTGTGTTGGTGTGTGTGTGTGAGTGCATTCTTGTCATTCTGGGGTATGCCAGCACATTTTGTCACTGTAACATAAGCTTTACCATAGAGAGCCATGGCAGCGCTGCAAGATTCAATTTAACCACAACTGTTTACAGCTGTCAATATAAGGGACCGACACCACAATAAATGCATTAAATTGCATCTGGCCTCGTGTCGCGGAAAATAAGGTGAGTGGACGGGCTGTGTAGGTGATGCCAGCTCTCACTATTATTACACGGCTGTGTCTTAAGGGTTGTCTGGGCTGCTGTCCATTGGATTTAATCAGCCTCTATTACCTGCTACCCTTTTCACAGTTAAAATAATCACCCACAATTACTGACATAAAGGGGAGAGCAGACATGAGAGTCCGAGGCAGAGAAATCACACACAAGTAATTTCTCTCCACCTTGGTTGCTTACGTGGCTTTTGATGTTTTGTGGTGTGTAATAAAAGGATTGAGGGGTGTCTGGCACGACTCCCCCCCCCCAACCCCCCCTGCAGTGTTAACAGTAGATATGGAAATGCGCTTTAAAACACATACACATACACACACATCTAAATGTAGAAGATACAGACAAAAAAGTACACATTCGCAAGAAAACGCCACATATATACAGCAAATCCAGGACATAAAAAAGGTAGAAAATCACATGCACAAGCACAGACACACAAGCGTGAGCGCTAACACACATGCAGGTAGAGCACGCAGGCGCGCACACACACCCGCTGTCGTCGCCACTATTATCTAAAGAGGTCTGTACACTTTATTGTACGCTGGAGATGAAAGAAAAACAGAAAATAATTTAATAATTGACCATCTCTAAAATTAAGGAAATACAACCATGAGAAAAGGGGCATTGTGATCTATTTTAATCCTCAGAACGCTGCTGAAAAATAAGAGACGCCATTAAATGTACCTTTGAAATAAATGGGCCCAATTACCGAGATGGCTGGGAGTCTCTGATGAAGCTTTTGTCGAGGCAAACACAGTGGAGAGACGCTCAAAAGAGGAGTTAGGAGCAGGACGAAGATCGCGGTGAAATCGTTCACAAATTATCCCTCACATGAAAGTTAAATTCATATAAATGTTTGTGGCGGTTGTGATGCAGGGTCCAGCGAAAACAGTGAGGCTGAAATTTGCCTATTTGCAGAGATAAAGAGCGTATGATAGCAGTCACAGCCACATGAGAGCGGTGACTAAAAAATGACCCGCGCAATTAAAAAAAAAACATGCTAAATGTAGACAATATGAACATTAGCAGCAATCATTACCAGGAGGGTTGCTCAGTTACATTAGCTGTTATGTGTTCGGGAAATAAGTCATGTTGAATGGGTTTAGGAGAGTTGTTTTGATAATGGCGTTTTGTTGAATCTCTCCTTTTTAATTATCGGGTCAGAGGTTAGCAGCTCAAACTCCCTCTCTTTCATCCCTCTTCACAACAGTGAGTGCTGCCGACCCTTCCCACAGCAATACAGAATGCTCTGTACCTCCGGTGTAAAACATAGCCTCAATTACTTTCGTTGAGGCTCTTTTTCTGAGAGCAATTCGAACAAAGAAACATGGTGATAGCATGAAAAGCAGAGAAATCAGGCACAAGAGCTGTGTTTGTCCGCTTCTCATCTGACAACTTGCCTTTTTTAGGAATGAAAAAACAAGTCTTTATTTGAAGGGTGGTAAAAACTTCTATTTAGAAGATGAAAACCACAACGTGTCGTCTGGCGACCTTTCTATGCCGATGACCTTGTTCTTTCCTCGCAGAAGTTCAATCCTCGTGTTCGATCGATCCAGGAGAGGAGCAGACCTTACACAGGGAGCTCATAGATGGTTCTGGACACAACAGCTTGTCAAAGGGTAAAGGTTAAGGCCACGAGTGTCTGTCGAGACCCAGACACGGGTCAGAGGGTCTCAGTCAGGGTCAGGACCCCAGGCGACCCCAAGTCTGCGCTCACAGTTGCATGTTGCACTCATGGACCACTGTCACTTCAGCTTGCTTACTTTGGTGAAGGACAGCACTGATTTTAGGAGTTGTACTTGTTTATAAACCGACTTTAAACTGATGATGTGATTCACAACTACAGAAAATGACAGATTACTTCCCTTCTCTAAAACATACAATGGCTGTTCTAACAGGGACACACTGCAGTTTTCTTTACAACAAAACTTTATGATCATATACCAGCACCATAATCAAATGCATTATCATTATTATCACCTTTGTTTAAACTGAGAAGGCTTTCTTTGCTTCAGCTTCAACACTCCAAGATTTCCGAAAAAATCTACAGTGAAAAAAATGTCTGACTTTTCAATGGTTATTATGACTATTATCATTACTATTATTATTACATACTGAGAAAACAATGATGAAAATTGTCCAAAACATATGCATGAAGATGATTTCACAGAATCACCACATTAGCTTCAGAAATCACTTAATCTAACAGGTTAACAAGTGAAATGCAAGCTGAACGCATCATCTGCAAAGCAGCCATTACAGCCTCAGCTGGTGCGTTAAACATAACAGAGCGTAATGTGTACTGCCACCCTACTGTACTATTCATTCCTTCATTACTATTTTATATATGCGTATGATTAACACTCATTGCATGGCTCGGCTCCCAATCTCTCTGTCGGAGGCCTCCACTAAAGACAGCTCAAGCTTGAGAGATTTTTTTTTTTTTTTTTTCAGTCATTTAAATTTTTGCACTTCCATTTACCCGCCTTTTAATTTAGCGTATAATGATGCCATTAGAACAAAATCCATCTGGAAGTTCTGTTGGGAGCGGTTAATGTTCCATGGCTTTTTGCTGCTAATGCCATTGCGCCTGCATTGGCAACAGATGCTCTGAAAGCAACAGATACATTCTCTCCCAACATCATTACAATCATGCCCATGTCCAGGATAAATGTTGCTGCTTGTTCAGGGCTATCGTACCTGCAATGGGACTGTAAAACACAAAGAATATACAGCCGACTGTATCACTGCCAATGAATTCCAATTTTTCAAGCCATTTATTCATGAAGCTGGGGTGTTAAAAGGTGTCTCTGGCCTCACACAAAGGTGACAGGCAGTAACTCTTAAAGAAGTGAAGCTGAGGGGAATGAAAGAGAAAAAGTTGGTGAAATTCAAAATTGGAAGCCATTTAAAGCGACCCCTCTCCCACCCACCAACAAACACCCTTGGACAGTTCATCTTTTGTAATATACGGGCTAAAAAAACAGGGGGGGTAAAAATTCAGTTGCAATTTAGGTGATTAAGTACAGTGGATAATTAATTGGAATAACAAACAATTTCCTCCATGGACGATTACTGATTAGTCGTGCTCCCCAACGCTGCCGTGGCCTTTTTATCCTCTCTGCTTCAATTATGTTAATGCTAACTTTCTCTCCCAGAAATGAAATGTGATTAATTTTCTCTTGTTTTGAATTACAATTGCACTGGCTGCTAGCACTTTAAAGCATTCATTAATTCCCAATTAGATTGGTGGGCTCATTTGCTCCAGTATTGCTCGGTTCTGTAGCACTTTGTGTTTAATGTGCTAATTGGGCGAGATTAAAAACAACTAACCTCTTATGAGAGGAGAAAAGTTATTCAACGACTGCATTAGCATAATTTATCCCTGGATGCTTAATTAGACATCGCCGCAAAAATCATGACGGCTGACTAACAACTGTTGTCAACAGGTGGATACTAAAACCGAAGTAAGTTTAGGGTTCGGTCGTAATGGATGAAGCGCACGTTGCCTTAATTCAGTTCTGAGCATCTTGCAAATATGCTTATCTCCAATCACCCAACATGTCTAAGACAGTATGGTGTTTTTTTCGATTTCTGCATTTTATGTCTCCTCAGTGCTTTGTTACAACCACTCGAGCAGCATTAACAGCTCACTACTCCATTAACCCAAGACTTGGATTGTCTCTAACTCATTTACCACCATCAGAGGATCAACGCTTCGGGCGAACATGAGTGGGGTTGGATATAAGGAAAAAAGAATGCTTTCATGTCCCGATGTGATCTCTTCAAATGGGACCTGGAACCTGGGAGAGAAATATTGTTTAGCTGTGTGTGCCACACAAGCTTTTTCATCGGAAGATGAGAGATGCTGGTGTGTGTAAGCTCCGAAACTGGTCTTGAGAGGTTTGGTAAAGAACTGGGGTTGTCCAGATCAAAGAAAATATAAACCTTGATCATTGCATCTATCAGAGCTCCCCTATAGGATTCTGTATTATGAACTACTTTCTGATTCAAGGGGCCTTTCATGGATATTTCAGTCCATCTTTTCCTTAGAAATGAGTATAATCATCATCAAAAATTTAGCAAGATTTTTGGTTAAGTGCTTATTTGGTGTGCTTGCATGTTTCCAACCTCATTCCTTACTCATTCTTACCCAGGAGACGTGTCTTGGAGAACAAGTCCAACCTTCATCTGGAGACTTTTGACTTCCTGCTTCCTTTCAGATTAATTTCAAAGATATGGCCAGAATTTTAGTTTAAAACACAAAAAAAGACTTCTTTGCACCGTGGTGCAAAGTTGTCAACTGTCCTGTCTCATTATACTATTTTGTACTGCAAGAGGCGAAAGCTGGCAGTTCGCTACTTGATCGGGCTAAGAGGCTGTGTTTACACTCAGTCTAGGCTCCAGCTTGGTTCAATGAGTAGGCGGCCAAGGCCAGTTGACATCCTCCGAGGTTGCAGTGCAGTTCATGGGGCCAACAGCTCCACAGCTACCAGAACTACAGCCAAAGACAGCTATAACAAGAGTATATCCTGCAGCAGTGAGTGGATACACTGCTCCCTGTGATTTTGGAGTGATCTTCGAATTCTGTCTATTTCACGAAAACTGGCATAGTACGTTCCTGCAAAAACTGCAGACATGTTGAATATGTACGTTTCAGTTTCAAGTTGTGAGAAGGCTCTAGTTCAAGTCTGGCTATGCATCAGCACAAAATCCAATCAACTGGGTTGTTCTTTCTTCATATACCCAGTTCTGTAAATCGAAAGACGGCTGCAAAATGTACAGACGTCTCACTTAAAAAAACCCAGCGTTGTCGATTGCTCTGCTCCTAGACAGCCATCTTGCTAACTATCTCACCACAACCCAGACCTGGGCTTGGAGGAAAATGGTCTCATTGTGGCAGAAAATGTTGTGCAATTTCTAATTTGTCTTGAACTGAAATTTATAGATGCTGCAGGTATGGTGTACAATAGAAACTGTTAGCTGTCATTGGATGTTTCCACCACTGTAAGTCTATCAGTCATATCAGTCGTGCAGATATTATGAATGCTCAATGAGTACAAACAGCTTGTGCAATTTCTAATTTGCTCTATACATAATCCATCCTAGGTTGTACAAAACCGAAAAGGAATTGGATGCTGTCACAAGTGTGGGTAAGTGAGTATAATGACATCTTGTGTGAATAAGACCGAAGCGGGACACTGTCATCTCAGCTCACATGTTGCTTTAACCTCTTTCATGTCTCAAGTGCTCGGACACTGGCAAAATCTATTAGTGCCCTTTTCAGAATTACAATGCAATGAATATCATCCCATCTAGTGTTTTGTTCAGGTAATTCATAGAGCACTTCGAACAATACTGAAGCATCAAGATGAAAACCATTGTGCCTTGTGTACAAATGGACACTTGTTTATTTCATTGCACACTTTTCATCTATATGGAAATGAAATGATGCGCTCTCAAGCCTTGTTTGCTTGTTTGTCTTGTCCAGCAGGGACAATGAAAGGAAAATAAGAATTGCATGTGCGCTGGGAACTTTTGCAGGGGAAGCTCTCATGGCATTATTTCAGGGCAAGAGGAAGGAGGGCTGGATGAAAGAGATGTCCAGTGTCACGGGCAGCCTAAATTCTCATTTTGGTGAACAGTACACGGTTGTTTGAGAGCATGATTGCACTATTTGTGCTCATATGCACATGCTACCTTAAAGATAAAATAATAATGTGGCTGTACGACCTCCCACGGTTGTAACAATATTGATTTTGCTTGTGTAAATTCTCTTCAGGAGAAAATAAACTGATCTAATCAGTATTTCTACAAGGCAATAGAACATTTTAAAATGGGATTTGTTATAATTTTGTGTCCTAACATGGTGCAGACAAAAGACCTGCTGTTTAAGCCAGATATCTTTCAGATTCTTTTAGTATAGTATTGTGATTTCAGTACCAAGGAAACAAAAAAGCATATCAAAGGTCATTATCTTCATTCACGTGTATGTGTGGGATGAAATTGAGCATTGCACAATGACAACAGCAATGACTTGTAAAGGCAGCAGATGTAGAAAATAGCAAGAGGGGACCACATTTTATTGTTCAGAAAAACAGGCAGAGAGGATGGACGTTTGAGGACATGATTGAGATACAGTTATTACCAATAAAGAGCGGAGGTGATGAGTAATCACCAAAGGGAACATCAGAGTTACAACTTAAGTTGAAAAACAAGGTATTTTCAGAGATCATTTCTATATAAATCATCATTATTTAAATTATAGTGTTTTGGTGATTCACAGCAGGTTGAGATGGGCGCAGTAGACAACACGTCCCCTTACCTATTTGAGTCTGACCTAGTTGCCCACTGGGCATCTATTTCAAGCGACTTTCTCCTTCCTTCCATTATTTGTATGTTACTGTTTTTAAAATTCCCTCTGCAAAGAAAACAACAGACCTCAGACCTTTTCTTATGCAGGGATTTAGCCATTTCAAAGCCCGGGCTCACCATTCCACACGAAAAACAAGTTCCCTCCTACATTATTTTCCAGGGGCACTGTTGCTGTATCATGAGTTTAGCACCACCCAAGATGATTGCGGTTGGTTGAGAGAAAAATGAATAAGCCAGTGTGTTTATGTCCTTAATACCAGAATGTGAACTGGTATATGCAATGCACCTTTTACCAAACCGACAGAATATGTTGCTTGCTAATGACTCCCAAATCAACCTGACAATTGGAGCATCAGGAGTAATTTGGCTACATTGTGGTAACAATAATAAGCTCAGCTTGGTTGGTTTTAGGCACCAACACTGCTTGATTAGGTTAAGGAAAAGGGTTAGTGCTAGGGTAAAAGGTAAGGAGGGTGATTCTTGAGAAGGAAAGTTGAATGTTCAGTGTAATTTTCCAGGTCATCAAATACCTGATACTTAGAGTCCCAAAATTCTAACCCAGCGATCGATATTTGACGACCTGTGAATGAGACTCAACAATGAACTCTCCAGAATCACCTTCTCTGCCACACAAGTTCAAATACGTTAACGTTGACATTTGTTTTTGGGATAGTCCTGTGTTTGACTCATCTCTTCAACCCTGACCTACTGGCTATGCAGACCTCGTCACCCTTTATACTATGCCACCTGACTACCTCCCTTGCTCCCGTCATAATTACTACAGCCAGTAGAAGTCACTGCTGAATGATAAACACAAACATGGGTCATGGAAAAACTGCTAGAACATTGCTTTATTCGAAGGAAGGACGGTCTGCAGTAGACTTCATTAACAGAGGTTGTAGCACTTTAATCAAACACACAGTGACACGACAGGGAGACTGACACTTCATGTGGATTTTCAAAATGAAAATATACCATGACAGTCCTTTATGTGAAACATTCTAGGTTGTACTGCTGTATACTGCTGATAGAGGCAGAGAAGCATCTTCAGACCTTTCAGCTACATCTCTTCCATTTCCTGCCTCAAACTGGGGACAAAGACCTCCTTGTCTGCTGGTCATGCCCAGTGTCATTGGGAAGTTAAGGTGGGGAGAATTAGGAAGGGGCAGGAACAGGGCTCCCAACTACAAGGTAACAAGGGAAAACCAATCCCTCCTGGAATTATCCTGATACTGGAGACACAGGGCTCACCAGACAGCGGATCAATGGGTCTCTCTGGGGAGGAGGAGGAAGGAGGAGGGGTCCAGAGCAGGATATTGCACCAAAGAAAGTGTGCCACACCGTGTCCAAATTACCCCCAAAGTTGTGTGGGGATTCTGTTACCTGTTCAGATGTTTTAGTTTGAATGTTCACTTGCTGGTTTTGGCTGCACGCCCATGCCACACCTACCAAGGATTTGGCTTTGGAACTAGTATTACAGATTATAGTGCCACAGAATTATTCAGAAACTATGTTCCATTGAAGTCCTCCACATAACGTAAAGCACAAGCTGAGAACAAGAAATGCATGCATCTACCAGAGAATAGTCTGACATTTTAAACAGTTTGAGCATTGATAGAATAAGAACCCAAACCATGTTCAGGCTGGAATAAATTGCAGTGCACTCATTTATTTTAGTGATAAAGCACATGGTCACCAAACATTCAACCTTGCTCAACTTTTGCCACAATAAAATACATTGTCATCTGACAATCAAACATATGGAAGTGCACACTGATGCCACCTTACCACTGCACTTCACAACAGTCAAGATGGAGGTTAAAATAACCGTTTCTTTGCTGACTTAGCATCATAATTTGATGCTGAGTTAAGTCTGAAAACAGAGATCCAGCAATACTGCCATAAAGAAAACCTGTCATCGTGTCACGGTTTTGCTTTTTTTTACACTGTCCCAAACATCGGTGGTACAATGCTGCCCAAGTAAGTGATTCTGGATAGTATGCCAGCGCTCCGGACAGCGTGCCACAACAGTGCATGTAACAGCGAGTCTCCTGTAGTGGCATTTCACTTTTTCATTCTGCTCTTTTGCCATGTCTGTTGCCTGCTCAACGACGTAACAACCCACTCCCCATTCCGTGTTCATATTGTTTATACAGAACAGCAAGATGGTATAACGGCTGATCATTCGCAGCCATGAACAGGCTGTGTAAAAAAGGACTACTGATACCTGTTTTTTTATTTCTAAGGAGGCATTTTCTGTAGTCCATTAACAAGTATCTCCATACAGCATTTATGAATACGCTGCAGCTTATGAAAAAATGGTGAATCTGCTCCTAACCCTCGCTAACAAAGTTTACTTCAACAGTTTTTCCACCACTTTCCTCTCCAGAGACTACCTGTTAACCTTCCAGTACAACCAGTTTCAATAAGACCCAGACTCTCTTGTTTTCCTTTATTCACCAGCACACATTGCTCTTCCCCTCGCCTGTTGTCTGCCTTTATGAAAGCATTAGGTATCCTCTTTGAGCCAACGCGCATTGGAAATGAAAGAGCCGAACACTCTTGGTCCTCGCCCTCCCCTGCCTCTCCCCCACCCACCCAACACCATCCCACCCCCTACAATGCACTCTTGTCTAGTGCCATGTTTCGAGCGAATGTCATCATCCAACATCTATGAATGAGTGGAGCACGCCACGTCACATATTGATCCACTCCCTTTGTGAGGCCTTCCAAGCTTGCGATAATTAGCATCGTCCATTAGCGACTTTGCTGAGCTAACGCGCCCATTAAGAGTCAAAGCTTCTGTTCTTTTCTGTGAACATTCATTTGGCCCGGATTCTCGTCTTTAAAGAGCATAATAAGGGAATGGTAAAAATATGTTGTGGACAGATGAAAAGTGGAAAAATATAAAGTGGGTGTTTAAATGCATTAAAGGCATCTAGTTTTAATTAACACCGAAGATAGCTGGCAGCTTTGTTCGTGTGCTGTAAATGATCATCTTAAAAAAGGACAGTGCTATAATTTTGAGTATGTTTTTAAAAGGTACTTTGCAGAGGCCCTTTTTTCTTTTCACACCCCAACTTCTTTTCACCCTCTTTGATACCAAAAGTAACCTTTCTTTCCATCCTGTTCTCTTTTTTTGTAATTTGCCTTCATTTGTAGAATATGTGGTCATCTAGGGTTTGTTTGCAACAGGCACGCAACTTCCTGACTCCAGCTGAAGATATTTCACAAAGGTACAACAACAAATAGAACAGGAGATAGAAAAGTTTACCACTATGGCAGGACGAATGTGTTTGGACATCCGGCTATGCAGAATGTGGAAAAATGGGCGTCGAACTGAATATGTTGACACTTCATGGAATTGTTCCTTCGCCGGTCCAGACCTGAGTATTGATTGCAACACAAGAGGTTCACATCCACCTGTTTACTTTCTCTGTTTACTGTTTGCATTCCTCTGGCAGGCAAAGATATTATTTCTCCGTCGAGGACCCTAGAAAAGCAGCCACCCTGCGCTCAGTGTTCGACCCCGGCACCCGCTGCAGCACTACTGATATAATGAGAGACTGTGGAGAGAAACTAGCGGCGCCAGTAGAGGCTCTTGGTGCGGCGTGCGAACAGCGGCTTCCACTCTCGCCCCTTCTGTGGATGCCGTTTTGGGATGCATGCGTGTCACGTTGACCTCACTGACCATCGGCTGGCTAAGAGGGGAAATGAGCGCAGGGTATGAGAAGGAGGGAGCACCAAAGTAAAGTGCTCACCCCGAGCCATTATGATTAACCATCAGCAGTTTTTGTGTAATCATCGGCAACGCGCACACAGCAGCAGAGTCCCGTATGGAAAGGGCTGCAGAGAAAAATCAATCACATTATATTACTGTGGACATGCTTTATTGACCTCTGTTGGTGTTCACACATTTCATACTTGATTTGTATCTACTGGCGGGCGTTTAGAACAATGTGGGCAATTTGGGCAATGAGGAAAAACAGGGCAGCATTTTCGAGCCTGAAGCCCATGCTTATGGATTGAGTGCTACTTTACGAAAAAGAGCAACCTATTTAGATGCACTTCCTGCATACATTTTATGAAATACCCAGGAGCGTTGGATGGAGCTGTGCCCTCATTCAGGCCTATCAGAGAATATTTGTAGCTTGGACTGACTTGCAGTGTGTGTGTGTGTGTGTGCGTGTGTGTGCATATATATATATATATATATATATATATATATATATATATAGATATATAGATATAGATATAGATATAGATATATAGATATAGATATAGATAGATATATAGATATATAGATATATAGATATAGATATAGATATATATAGATATATAGATAGATAGATATAGATATAGATATATATATGGCTGCATAGGAGCCAGACTCACTGTGCAATGTTTGAAATCTCCTGTAACTCGGGCAGACAACAGTAAATAAGAGTTGGATGTCTCATTATCTGATCACCAAGCCGTGACAGCTGCATTCATCCAAAATGCATTGTATTTAAAGGTTAAGAGTAGTTATGAGAAAAAAGTAATGTATTATTAAAATACCTTTCGGAGTGAAGTACCTCCAGATATATTTTCCTTGGTAATGAAAGCAGGATTCGGTGGAAATGTAGTAATTTGGAGGCCCATTTCTTCGAGCCTTTATTCCCCCTCTCCCTCTTCAACGATTTATCTGGGGAGAGTGAAGAGCTCACAGCTAGCGAACAGACAGTAAACATTTTGTTATAGTCAGAACCATCTCTTATTACTGGTTTTTCATTAAAAAAGAAAGCCTTTCGAAGCATTCAAAGCATTTCGGCGGATGAAGATGCTTCACAATTTTCTCCCTCTCACCCTCTTTTCTCTCCTCACTATACCTGAATCCTTTCTCTTTTTGATGCTGTTAAGGGAGTAATTGAGTGCAGAAAATGGCTTGGCTTATTTGGACTGAGCCTGATCCTGAAATGATTAAAGCTAAAGGGGTTTGAGGTATTCAAAGAGAGAGAACGGCAGAAAGAATATGGTTAATGCCTTTTTTTTTTTTTTTCTTTTTCCATTTTGTGAGGCGAGAAGGAGACGGGAGGGGTGGTCAGGCTGAGCAGCCAGACGGGTTGGTGTTCGAGGGGACGGAGGAGGGGGGGGGGTGTGCGCACAGAATAGCCCCTACTCATACCCCTATTAAAAGCATCAGGATTGTCAGAGACGGTAAAAAGACAGGAAATCACTGTAAGAAATGAAGCTTCTTTTACCAATTACTGAATACCGAGTGCACACCTTGGAGCTCTTTGTCCTCTGTAGCACCAGTTCCCTCTCTCTCTCCCTTTTTCTTTTCCTTTTTCTTTCTTTCCGCCTTTCTCTCTCTCTCTCTCGCTGGCTTTACAGCCTTTGAGTCAGATGCATTAGCACCAAGGCCCGGAGAAGAGGCAGCGTTTTTCAAAGCCCCAGTTGGATTCACTTCTAGCCTGTCGTTGTGGCTCCTTTTCAGGCTTTTATTCGCAGACAGTAGGGGCAGGTCTGAAAAGAGACGCCCTCAACCTCTCCACTCAAACATTTATCTCTCCCTTTTTCCCTTGCTACAGCAGAGATGATTAGCAAAGGGAGCCATTTACTGATCCGCGGCGCCTTTCCGTGCAGCGCGTTGAAAAATAAAAAGGGAGCGCATTCAGCTTGTCTGATTAACACACACCTACACGGTTGCGCACATTCATGCGCGAACTCTCAAACAAACATGTGGCACAGTGTGAAACGGGCACAAATCTGTATCTCTCAAATTGTGCCGCGGCTCTATCTGTTGTATTTTACTTTTTTTGAATAAAGTCTCTTTTTTTTCCTTATCAATAATTGATACGAGTGTGAGCCTTCAGTGGGGAGGGTCTGTCAGGTCATTGAGGTTGGATAGATGAGCTCTGCCGTGCCTTCTTTCAGCAGCCATGACTCCCGGGACCTATAAACACCTCTCAGACTGGCTCTCCATCGCACCTATTGACCATGTCAGTTAATTACTTCCCAGTTAAAACAATACCAAATAGCTAATGTAGTCAGTGGAGACAATTTAATGCCTGTGGTTGTGTGGGTTAGTAGCCTGTTCATGTGTGTAACAGCACAGCAGCACTCCCATATGAGTCCACGGGAGCCCTCTCGATGTGGTTTCACATTATGGGTTTTGTGAGGATTGTTGCTGTGGATGCGGTTATGGTGATAGCCACTGGTAATGGTGTCGTTAAAGAAGATATAGCTGCCAAATTAGAGGTTCACAGAGCATATTTGCTGGGGCAATAGCTGCCTTCAGGATCCATAACGTTGTTAGTGAGTTTTCATAGACCGTGCTGACGGATGCTGTCGGCTTGTTCGGGGTTTGCTCTTATCAAGACACATGAGGATATTATTATGTAAGATTACTCATTTTCAAGGATTTAACTCGGGGTCTGTTCCTTCTGTTCCCCCCGTCTCTCTCTCCTCTCCCCCCCACCCAGCTCCACACCAATCCCTTTACATCGTCCTCACCTCATCTGTCTTCCCCACTCGCAGACAGCAGGGACACTTTTCAAATCACCCAGTATTTTGCCATGAGCGCTGTTGTGATGCTAATAAGATTTTCATTTATCTGGAAATATATGACTTCATTTTAGCTCCCTGCGTGAGTACAGGTATTTTTAATGGTTTGAGATTTTTGGCTTGGTGTTAATGTCAACCATCAGGAAGTTGCCAGAGTTGACAGCGACTGTGTGTGTCTGTGTATATGTGTGTGTGCGTGTGTGTGTGTGTGTGTGTGTGTGTGTGTGTGTGTGTGTGTGGCGTGAGGCGTCATTGCTCTCTGGCAGCCATTTGCAAGGTTAATGTTGTAGAAAACAACATCCATCTCTCCGCTCTCCCCCATCTCAAAACAGTTTCATTAGTCCTGGCGCTCTGACCCCTCTTCTTATAGTGTTGTCAAATGTGACACGCGTCATATTATCGGCGAGTGATGCAATCAATAAAGTTTTTTAAGTCCGCGCTGCTGCCATGCTAGCCGGCTTGGTGTTCGCAGCGTGCATATTTTAAAAACACGGGGTCAAATTGGCATCGTACGTGCCGTCTGGCCTTCTCCCATTCATCCCCAGCTGGCTAATAAATAAGACAGGCTGAAGGCACTGACTATCAATAATAATAACAGAGTGAGTTTAGTTTGGGACCCTATGATGAATGAAGCCTGCGCGCTTTTGTACAGCTTTGTTTGGCAATAATGCATTGGTGTTATGAGCAAGTGAGTCTCAGACAAACACTCTGATTCAGGGGATTACATTTGTTAAACAAATACACAACTGAATCATCGCTCTCTTACTCCATCTGTACTACTCAGTTTGTTGTTCGTATTAAAACCTTGTTAAAGTAATACGGACATACATCTTTAGCGCATGTATACCATTAGATTTCAAAACTGTATTCAGGCTGTATCTCCCCTGAACTGAAGGGAAATGACAGATATGTAATGGGTGTATTGCTGGCAGCGAGGGAAAACAGGCTCTGACCAAAAGATGGATTTTGGACCTCTGATAAATAATTGGATAGATGTGATAAAGGATATGTATATTATGGAGAAGGTCACTTTTTCCCTTTACTTGAATGGCCACTTTTCATAAAACACTGGGCACAGCTCGTCAGACCTTTGAGAACAGATTTTGTGAAGATAACACTTAGAAGAAACATCCGTTTATTATGGATTTCTTGCTCAGTGTTTCCTTTTGAGTTCCCAGTTATGTCATTATAAAACGTGTGCAACCAAATGAGGCCAAACTGCTGAGACATATCTGTTTATTTATTTTCATTTCTTTAATTTTCTCCTCTTCCTCTCTGGAGGTAGATAGTTCATGCTCTCTTAAATACCTTCTTTTTAATTTATACACCATTATTCTTTGCTTTGTAAAGTTTTTTTTTTTTTTTTTACAGTCCTATTCATCCACCCTTTGTGGAATAAAACAATCTCTCATTATGCATAGAAAATCCAAATTAAAAGGTTATAAACTCAAGGAAGAGCAAATGAAAATAGTCATCTGTGATCAGGACACTCTATTGTTTAACTACCTAAATAATGTTGTGGCACAATATTTAACGATATCTTGCACAAATGTATATCGATCACAGCAAAGATTTGGAAAAGACTGTTTATTTTCTCAACAATAATGAAAAAAAACGCTGAGCACCCATCATTTTATGTAATTAAATGTGTCACGATTTATTTTGTGAGTTAATATTAATAGAAATGCAAAAGCACATCAGAACAGATCAAAGAGCCCACAGCCACACAAACAGGCTCTGACAAACTTGCCTTGCGCCAACAGCAAACCAATGAAGTTATTAAGTCATAAAAATAAAATCTTAAATCGTTAAAAACACATTTTATCTTTTTTAAGAAACAGTGCAAACTGTGTCAGTGGTTGTCATAAATTCAAGGAAAGCAAGTAAGTATCTCGTTGTCATTATTAGAAAATGTAGATAAATGCACATTAATTCGTTAAACATACTCTAACCAGAGTTTTTTATAATATTAATCTCTTTAACTATTTGAGCAAGAATACTGCCACCTGGTCTCTGTTGTTTTCCTGCGTGGACGCTGTCAAAATATTGATGCTGCTGTTCTCCGTCTGTGTCAAATGTGGGTTTTTAGATGGACAAAACAATGTAGCGAAGGTCCCAACCAAAGTTACAGTCTGACACATTTACAAAATGACCCGCGGGTAATCAGTAAGTAAAATATGCTTAAGCCCCGAGACAACAGAAATGGACAAAAAAGCACTGATAGATTGCTGTGCTCATTGTGAATTCCATCCTCAATTGTGGCATTTTCCAGGGTAAATGGAATTGTACATTAAAGTCTGAATATGCCTGACTTTAGGGGAGTGATACATTTTATTTTCCCTCTTTCTCCCACAGATGTGGCCCGTGGAAGCCACAGTATTGCGGTGCTTTCAGGGAAAAGGCCATCTTTAGGACCTCTTGATCAATCTGTGACCTTTAAGTACATAGCCATCTCGTAAATAGGAGGGTGCGCTTACAGAGACTTCAAAAGCAAGGGGACCCGATAATTTCAAAATGGAGCGGTGTGGAGTGGCGCTGGTGGGGAGTCCATAAAAGCCTGCCTTGTTCTCTACACACCTCCTCTTTGCTCCACAACAGCCAGTTAGGGTAATAGCTCAAGGGAGAAAGGGGAAGAGAGAAAGAGAGGGAGAGAGGGAGGAGGAGGAGGGATGGATGGATGGATGGAGAGAAAAACAGGTAATTACTGGTAATCATTGGTCGAGGAAGAGCTGATGATCACTACAGTATAACAGATTGTACTGTTCCCTGTTGAAAAACACTGAGGAGACCGGATGTGGCGTTGTCGGCAGGTAACGACTGGGAAATTAGTCGGTAACCTTAAACCCCCCTCGCAATCATAGAGAAACTCTCTTTCCCTCTTTCTCTCCTTTTCTCTCTTTCTCTCTCATTGAGAGGAGTTACATAAATCTCAATGTCCCACTCAATAAGTACTGCATAAGTAGGGACTATGGGTCCTTTATTATATTACAATCTTTTTTATTTAGATTGGACATCAAGTAGAGGCAAGTAGCTGTGGTTCAACAAGGAGGCAGGGTGATACAAACAGAAATATTAGAGGGAGATACAGAAGCACTTGGAGTTGTACCTCAGTCTTGATTTAAAACCGAAATATATTCATGAAATACTCAGTGTCTAATGCCTGTCAAAACGTCTGTTAAGCTAAGATAATTCACAGCTCTGATTTAAACTAAAGTCAAATTCAAACTGTGTCCACCGGGCAATAAAAGCCCTGCAGCGAAATGTGAATTTTTTCACCCGTACGCTGCCATGAGCTTCTCCTGTAATTCCCCCGCAAATAGCTTCAGTTTTCTGAGCCCGGCTGTCCAGCCACATTATCAATTTTCTGCTAAAACCATGTACGTTAAACACAGACATACAACATTAATTAAATGAGAGTGCCCCTAGCCATTTGGTAGAATGTGCCTCAATCTTTTCCAGAAATTACAGTGCATTGATTGCAGGCATTATTACTTTTTTTTTTTTTTTTTTGTAAACCTGAACAGCAAATTTCAGCCCTTTACAATAATCGATGGGAGAATTCAGTGTAGGCCGAGCAGTAGACGTGTTTGTGATTAAGTGTGACCTTTGTTTGGTCACAAAAAGATAAATGTTTCATGCAAAGTCGTGAAAAAAAACAAGTATATATCCAGATCGTTTCCACAAGGTCAGAATAAATCCTGTTTGTATTTGCAGCAGTTAGGTTTCAAATCTCACAACTTATGCGATTAAAATCATCAATGCTGCTGTGTTGTTGCGCAGAGTATCACTGCTGTTTCAATGATTTCTCACGCTGCCTCCCACATTCACAGCGACGAGCTACCAGAAGTGTAGACTTCAGCGGAGCCAGTGTCACCGGGAGACTTATTGATTTTGAGCAGTGTCCTCCTCAGGCTCCGTATGACTAGACAGTGTCCTCATCACGGTGGGAGTCTTTAGTGGATCAATTGGGATCACTTGCGCCACTTGTACCTGTTTTGTAACTGATAAGACAACACTTCAGAGAACTGTTAGTGATTAGCCGAGGATAAACACCACTAATCAACATAGTGGGGCAGAGAAAAGGAAGAAAAATATGGAAACCCAATTGCCAGAGTGTTTTAGGTTAAATTTTCAATTTTATGCTTTGACAGCACAGTGCTTAGGGTCTGGTTAGTTTTAGGCACAAAAATTCACTTGTTAGGTTTAGGAGAAAGATCGTGTTTTGGCATACCTGGTTCTGTCGCCAAAAATACAGCTGGAAATTGTCACGTCGCCTCATCAAACATTTCCTGTGTTGTTGCCCCTGGCGCATCTTGAAAATGTCCCAGCGTTCTGTCAAAAATATGCAGTTTTGTTGTCATTAACATGGCTTGAAAATGTCTGAACATCTCACCAAGATTTTTGTTGTTACAAACACAGACAAAAAATCGTCCCGACATTTCACCAGAAATATCTGGTTTTGTTGCCACTAACACCGCTGGAAAATGTCCTCATGTGTTGTCAAAAATACAAGGTTTTGTTGCCATTAGCATGACTTGAAAATGTCCCAAGGTTCTGTCAAAAATATCCATTTTGGTTGCCTCCAACACCGCAGCGAAAATGTCCCGCCATTTTGAAAATATCCACTTGCGTTGTGCTTGCAGAAATGTGAAAAGCCAACATTTCATTCTTATGATTGGGCTGAAATACGGAAGAGAACTGGTCTGACACATCGATCAAACATAAAATTCACTATTTCACTGCTCTTCATAATTATTAATCCTATTAAATATTGATATATTTAACTAAAGAAAAATAATCACCAGCGAGAACCTTAATCCTGTCGCTAAAAACTGCACTGTGGGATTTTCTTGTGACTGCATGACAAAGTCCACTGAGAGGCCATGTTGTTGTGTCACTTAAGACTCATGAGATCATTGCCGTTTCATCTACAGGCCATAATGGTGACACGGTGAGCCCATATCCTGATCCTGCCTCGCATGAAAAGGGACTCATGAGATCATCCAGTCTTGACCTAGATGCTTAAGAACATGCCGGAGATGACCCTCCCAGACACAAAAGTTATACATAGAACGGATGCACAGAACATTTGAATGAGGACGAGCTTTTATTGGCTGTGGAGGAAGCGACCATGAAATATAAATGAAGTCAACGAGGGAGTGACATCTGAGGGCAGATGCCTCTCGTGTTGACGCGTGACAGCGCTGACTGGCGTCACTATCACTTAAAACGGGTCGGATCAAAATGTGCCGCTGGGACTTAAACCTTCTGTCAGCGCTCCCAAACAATACCACCGCCAATGGAGGCGTAATTCTCACTCTCAGTTTGTTTTCATAATTACAGTATCAGTAGCACAATATCCACACCCATGCAGTATCCTGTTTTTTTGAAGTCCACCTTAGCCAATGCGTAGTTTTTGTCATGGCCATTCAAAGGGAATTACCAATAACACTGCTCGTAATAAAAGGCTTGTAACAGATACATCGAGGGTTTGTCATCTCGCTACAGTTGAATCTGGCCTGCAGGTACTCCGGCACTGGAGGACAGGTAACGTGAGACTCAGAGATTCGCTGCATTAGTTCTGCTTAGCTAACCGTGAATGCTAATTGCAGGAAGCGCAAACTACTAGTCTCCCCTCCTTTTCCTCTCTCCTCCCCCTTGGCCGGCAGCAGAGCCGGCTGAGAAGCACAGAGAGTGTCATACAGCGCTGCTCAGAGCGCGAACAAAGGAGGTCGTTCTGCCAGCGAGATTCAATATGTAGAGGGAAAACACAGTCCAACATACAGCTGTTGATTTCCCCCCCGGCCATGTTGTCTCACAGCAGTCTAACGGTACACTTACACTTGATCAGCAGAAATCTTCCTTTTTTTTTACGCTAAGGCATCAGTTTAAACTCGACCATATCAGGTGAGATACTGGTAATGGTCCTTTCTGCAAACCACAAATACGGTAAATTTGCAAGTTTCACATATATCAGATCAACATTTCTACAATTTGGTCATATCACTGTCACACTGTGCTGACTTTCTCATTGGGAGATGTTAGCTTCCTGTTGTAACCAGTCATTTTAGCAACCATCGGGACATTTTGCAGCCGTCGTTGTGCCAACAAAGTCATGTACTTTAAGTGAAAACAAGACCTTTTCCCCACAGTTACCAGGTGGGTTCTGCGCCAACACTTAATTTTAAGAAACGTTGAAACATAAAGGAAAATAAAGTTTCAGTGGCTCTGCATTTATGAAAACATACAATGCAGACAAACATATTCTGGTGGTTTGATTGAAATACTGTATATTTATTTATGTTTGTTGTCATTTCACATTAAGTACTTATTTCTATGCAGATGAGATCGATGAAACTCAGAGGTAGTACTCTGTGATCAACTCTCACACACAAAAATCTCTTTGAAATAATCAAAGTATTGCATTATGACCAAAGAGATCAGTGGTCAAAACAATACCAGTCCACTAAATTTCATAAAAGAGAGGCTAAAATAACTATTTAAAGAGTGTGCTCCATTCAGAGGAACCCAACCGTGAAATGCCTATGCGAGAAAACAAGACAATGAAAGAAAGAGGGCGAACAATGGAGGAGTTAAAGCCAGTACTAATAGTGATATTGATACTAATCTGTGGGCAAGGTCAAAGACCCGGTTACAGACCAGAGGCTATGAAGGCTCAGAGGTGCTGGTCAGCCTCAGCCGCCAAAGCTGTGATCACTCTCTGAGGTTCTGACCTGGGCAAATGAGAGGCCACCACCCTAGTGGCAACCACTATCTCCTATCAGTCTTCTCTCCAGACATCTATAGGCTACCTGCAGGCCCTCGGGACAGAGCTATCATATAGCCACTGTACCCAGCTCTCCTGTCTTTACCTTGCAGTGGAGATTTATTGTAATTAGAAGATTCCTTTACAAAAGCATGGGATCAGCGTTTCTTCAAGGATCTCTGTGCGGTCCCATGGGGGACACCCTTTGATCCCGACCTTCGAACCCTAAGGGTTAAGCCTTCCCTTTGCAAATGAGTTTGACATGATGGACCACTTCCTAATTGGCCAATTGCTCAGTGCCTCATTTCTGGGTCCTGCTGGTTTAACAAGTGTATGTTTTCCTTCCCGCTCTCCAGTGTCTTACCACATCAGTACTGATGGCTTTGAAGTGACTCTTCCCCCCCTTCAATATAGACTCATACACGCTGCTGAGGAAGTCTACAAGGTCATCATGCATAGAAAAAGTTCTTTACAGGTTATAAGTAAAAGCTTCCCTGAAGTCTCAGGAACACGTCCAATCTTTGAAATCTGTTCAAATCAGTGTTGTTTGTGTATGCCGTTGGGATTCCCGCATGTTCTCTCTCTTTTCTCTCTTTCACTCTACCTCCCACTGTGTGTTAGCCTGATATTGCTGAAGGCTATAGTAGCTCTTAAACCATCAGAGACAGTGGAAGAGAGGGCTGGTGGTGTCGAGTCCCACCCTGCAGCATGTGGTTTGTAAGTTTCTGCCCCTCCCCACCTCCATCTTTTTCCCAATCAGATTAGTTTGTCTAATAGTGAGAGGAAAGGTTGTTGCCAGTGGGCCCTGCAGGCTTGGAAGAACAGGTGGCCGAGTGCTGAAATGGTTCCTCTGCATTGAGCTGCAAAAACAGTGTGGCGGTCTGCATCCGTGTTTGATCCTGGATTGCAAACATCCGAGGAAATATATGAGGACATAGTATTTCTAACTTTAAGGCAATTCTTTTCCTACAATACTTTTTCTTCTTTATTGAAACAGTCGTCACAGATGAATTGAGTTTGGTAACTGTAATTCTGCAACTGAATCCTGATGGCGTGATTACAGTTCTACCTGTATCTGAGACATTTTTCAAATCTACCTGCAGACCGTTACACAGATGGATTACCCAGTAACCTTTCCCGATGACCTCTGTAGGGTTTGTTCACCTGCAGGACCATGGGAATCTCCCCAGTGCAAATACCTCCTCCTCAGTACGCCGAGAACGTGCCTGACCAGCCGCCTCGCACCAAGACGGATTGTTTAGGGGTGCAGAATTAGTCAGGTCAGGGAATCCTCGGCCTCGGGCCGGGCTAATTACTTTCTAATGTGACGACAATTCTTTTGAAGAGCTGTTTTCTTGCTGACCAAATCCCTTTAAAAGCATCTTGGGGGTGCAAAGAGGGCCGAGAGGGAGTGCACTGTGGCAGGCCACACCAGGGCCAGAGGGGGGGCTCAGGTTACACCCTGCCTGCCGTGATGCATTGTTGGTGGGACGCCTAGGCTCCAGTGCTCTCCCCCCCGCCCCCCTCCTCCTCCTCCTCAACCACCGCCACCTCCATCCTCCTCCTCCTCCTGCTCTCAGCACTGTCCCTCCAAGAGAAGCTGCCGCAGAGCCTCGCAGAAACCCTGACACCAGTCCAGAGGATGCACTCTGCACATGAAACCTTACACTCAACTAATGGTTACAAATGTGTTTTCAAAGAAGTCCCAAGTCTCCCGTAAAAAAACATAGACTCACACTGCTGGACGAGCATATACTGTATGTGCACACACACACACACACACACAGCTGGGGAGAATTATTGTTGCTGAACTGGGAGATTTAAAAGGAGTGGATGAATATGAAGATATTCTTATTTTAGTCCGGTCCTGTGGGAGAAAAGACAGAAAGAGAAAAAACACTTTGTATTTGAAATGATGTCAAGTCATTAGAAACAACAGTATATTAACAATTTACTGCAATGATAATCTAACCTATCAGCAAGTCGACTCTTGGAGGAATCGCCTTTAGAAACTGCAGATGGCTTGTGGCTTTGACTGACACATCACACGGATTTCAGCGACCTCTTGCTTTCTTTCTCTCATTCCCTCAAAGAGAATGTATTCCCTTCCAGGGGAGTGATCCCTAATTAGCTGTCAGGTGATAGTGTGCTGCTTTCATTGTGCTCCCCGCTGCTGCGCTGCAGGCTATGTGGTCAGCAGTCAGTCTCAGACTGAAGTGACAGATCATCTCTCTATACAGCAGACCCCCGCAGCTGAAAGAGACCACTTGGTCCTTACAAAGAGATCCCAACGCTCCATATCAAGAAGAACTCGATATCAAATCTCATAACAAACAGATCGCTGACCCAGAAAAGACAAGAGGATCACTTGAGAGTCCGCCCGCGCTCTCACAAATAAAAACAACAGCCAGTGATACGTTTGTCTGCACCAATAGACGACTGATGACTGGATTTGGATGTGAATTATTTAGTGGCGCTTTGTGTTTGTCAGTTTGTTCAATGTTTGTGATTTTAATGGAGAAAAGATACTTCTTATATCATGTTCCAACATTCAGTGGGACTGACAAAAGCTTTTGGGAAAATCACAATCACATTTTGCCACTTAAATGCGAAAAATAACCATCCTTTCCTGTATTCCCCAATACAAGCCGTATCTTCTAGCTCCACAGGATATGGCAGACAGGTAATTCCTGATATAAAAGATATGATTTCTTCCTGTCTGTCTGTTGGGCTCACTGCAGGTCTCCTCCAGACAGTTCCAGTATCCACCCGGGCAGCAGAGGGACCTTGTTTGAAGGTCATGTCAGCACCGGGGCGTAAACGTTAGACCTTTTTGTGGTCAGGGTAAATGTACAAGGCCGCCCTGCGGGAGCACTCCTTCCCTCTCTTTAATCGGCGTATAACAGGCCCTTGTAGAGCCAAACTGTCTGCGACACATCAGCACTTAGAAATAAAAACCCCTCAGCCAACCCTGCAACGGCTGCGGTTGGAGTACGGCAGCTGGATCATTTCAGATGACACAGACAGCTCTGCCGGTAGACGGGAAACAGGGAAGGGAAAATCCATACGTACATCTGAGTTCTGTATTTGAATTTATTTATCAACTATACAATCAAAAAGAGAGTTTGCAAATCTCTCGATGATATCACAAAGATAAATATCATGGAACTGCTTCACTGACTTTGTTGACACAGCCGCAGTGCAGTTGCATTTTATGGCACTGCCCTGTTGTCTGTTAGGTTCATTTATTGCTGGGCTATGTTTTGTAAAGGATTTTAGATAACAGTTTAAGCTCTCTGCTTATGCACAATCGTGATTTATATAATGTAAGATTAAAGGTGGATTTTATGAGTAAAAACAATTAAAACTGCTCCCTCAACAAATCTCCCCAACACTCAGCTCTCTCTCACATCAACCGCACGCTGTAAATAAACAGCACAAAAGGTAAATAAGGCGAAACGCAGAACCACACGGCCATCTCTCTGTCAGCGAAGCCAATAATTTGAAGGAGCCGAGAAAGCAAACTTAACAGTTCTAATGCTCCAGCCGAGAAACTTAATTTACCAATTTGCAGGAAGACAAGATGGCAGGAAACAAGCCAATTTGCCACGTGTGCAGCGCACAACAAACCCCAGCCTCGGTCCCCCGGCCTCATGAGAGGTAATTATCCCTAAAAAAGAATGCCATGCTGTATTAAGATGTAGCCGCATCAAAACGAGGGAGGCAGCCTCATTACAAGTAATTATGAGGGAATTAGAAACATCATTTAACTAAACGAGCAAATAATGTCCAGGATATTGAAGAAGCTGCCTGCACTTCTGCCGACCGCTGCAAGTCCCATTACAAAAATTGTAGGTCTTTAATAGAATAATGACATGCTTTATCTTCTCTGAGAGGGTCTTGGAGCAGAGGGAGAGAGGAGGGGAGGATGTGAAAACAACTGTTGCAGAGCCCTCTGTCCTCAGTGTGGTCTCACTCTTGAGTGTGTAGCATAAGGCCTTCAAGATAATCCCCCTATTATCCCTACAAATACAAAACGGAGAGCAGAGAATTGTATCTCACATCCACTATTGTGTCAAAGGTAATGCTAATGGACTTATCTCGAGAGTAATAGCCGAGTTCTCTGCTGCAGCCTGTAATAGTTTTGATGCATATTGGACAGCGAATGGCACTTCAGAACAGGCAGTTCAAGAAATGGTCGGTAATTTAACAATGAAGCGTAATGCATTTTGCCATTAAAGCCCTAATCTGGATTTTTTGGTTAAATATTGTTCTCGGGGAGTTCAATTTGGAGATGGAAAGGCTTTTCATTGTGGTTCAAATAGCAGCGCTGTGTTGAGTTTGACCTTTGGTTAGAAACGTCTCAAAATATGTCACGTTGATTCTGTCAGTCACAGAATTACGAGTTAAAACAAATGGATTTTAAGACTAAGCCCATTCTTTGGTTTGGATTTAACCAAACATGAAAGCACTTCTTACCCAAAGCTTGGTGTTTTTATGCCTGTTTCATCACGCAGCTAACTTGGTTGAAATCCTGATGTGACTAAGTATATTTCTGCACAAACACGGATAAGTTCAGACGGATGACTTGTTTATGTTGTATTTTGTTTCCTCTCTTGTCAAAATGCTGTACTTATGCTCTACTTAGGTTTAGGGCCAGGAACACATTATGCTTTGGCTTTAAATACCTATTTTAGTCGGCTCGATCACAGATGGAGACGGTCCAGCTTCCCTTGAAAAATAGCTGCTTTATGTCAGGAAATGTCCCCAGGTGTCTCTCAAAGTATCCACTCGTGTGACTCAAACTGCTGTCGGCCGTTTGGCAGCATTGTTTGTAGCTTGTAGCAGCACCACCACATCCAATATTTTACATCACGACATTGTCCCGCCCAAGTATCGCGATACGCGATAGCATCATTTGTATTTTATCTTGATTAGCCATGTGAATAGTATGACTAAATAAGGGATAGAGAGGTTGATATGCTTTCTTGCTTTTCCCTTTGCAGCAACACACACATCGCTTTAAAATAACAAAATAAAGTTGAGGAAGAACTTTTTAAATTAGAGCTTTAGCGCCAAGAATGACCTGCAGGCATAACAGATCAGGTGCAGCTAGTTTGTCCCTGGTTTCCTTCCCTCTAAACCAGTCAGATTATAAATAACACTGTCATAAAATTCAAATCAAATGTTAAAATACAGTCAAAAGAGAATCACAAAAAAAAAGAATCACACGGCTGTGTGTGAAAAATATCTCACAAGTCACCAAATATTGCAATAACATTGGCCCCAGTGTAAAAACCTCCTCCACCTCCTTATGTGAACATCAGCTGATAAACATATAATGTAAAGGTGTTTTCTACATTTTCTACGGATGTCAACTCTTGGACAAATCTCTGCAGAAACTGCTAACATTATATCCCGGCAACTGGACTGAGTATTCATACAAGAACGCCAGATAATTTCCACATCTTTGACCTCACCGTATCTGACTTATTGTTCTTCATCCATATGTTGCGTTTCCCTTTCTGCAGAAGCATATTCCTCTACTGTTAAGGAGAATGGGTAGGGGGGTTAAGGAGGGTTGAGGAGGAGGAGGAGGAGGAGGAGGAGAAGGAGGAGAGGGACAAACACAATTTCCCTTCAGCTCCTTCATTTCCAGTTGATATAAAACAGAATCATGAAAAATCACTTCTGGTCCGAGCTCTCCTTTTTAACCATTAACCCATAAATACAGAGGCTGGTTAAAGCCGGCGGATGACAGGGCCTGCCTCAAAAACCTTGTTACGCTCCCCTCAAATTCATTTAGGGAGCAAACAGGTCTTGAGAGTTGTCTGGCTTAATGCATCGCGATCGCTTTTAAAACTCTTGTCTTGAGGCAGCAGAGCCCAGGGTCTGTGCATCTGCTCCTTTGCTGGTGTTATACTCCATAACCGTCCCCGCTCTAATACGAAGCCACACATACCCCCTCTTTAAATCAAATGGCTGTAAATATAATAGGAGGTAGTTTGGGGGGGGAAAAAAAGGCCAACATCCAAACACACGACGGAGGGATGGAACACGGGGAGTTCTTCAAATATTAGACGAGAGCGCCAATGTTGTTGCAGCCTGTTTAAATTTAATGGGGTCTCTATTAAGTTGGTTTTCATCTACATCTTTTTATCTGGCGACGTAAAACAGGTGATATCCGCAGGTTTTTTAGTATAATTCATTATGATCCTGTAAATATGCTCTAAAAACTATCCCGAGAATCAATTTGCCCGGCGCTCTCTGTCTTCGCCTCTCCCTCTCCGCACTGTGTGTAGCCCACAGTTTCCATTACTCCCGTCATAAATTATACCACGGAGTGAATTACACTTGCTTTTCACCTTACCAGGCAGGTTTGATGAATCCTAAGGCACAACACATCATCTCAACAAATCTTCATCACCATGCCAGTCGCTGTCTCTTTGCAGTTTAAACCACTTCAAATCATTTTCATTGCCCTGCTATTAAAATTTGTAATTCACACCTGCCATTGCAGTGATACATAGTTACATCCAACCACCCTCCTCTCCTGCCCCCCACCTATCCCTCTCTTTCACTTCCTCTCCTCCTCGCTTCTATCCCCCCCACCACCTCTGTCTTCCTGTAAATCAAACAAACCTCAGGTGACAGGTCATGCAGATTTCCCACAAGTCACTGGGGTGCAAACATCCATCGAAGAGAGCGGCGCGTTGCCGTCACACCTGATGACATAATGACCACTTGGAAACTAATAAACAGCTTCATTCAACCAAAGCTATTGCTCCTTTTCATAAGCGCTGCGCTCCCCCATCCCTCTCTCTATCTCTCTTTCCTCTCCCCTCTCCTATCTGTCACAAATTCATCCTCCCGCACCTCACCTCACCGCTGGTGCTGGTGCCGGAGTTACCCATAAATCACTGCTGTTGTCTGACGCTATCCATTTTCCCAGAAACACAGGGCGGCTGTTGCAGAAATTGGGTCAGGCATAATCTGCAGGGCAGCAGAGCCTGGCTAGTCATGATTCCGCTAGGTAATGTAGCCATTAGCACACAGGGAGAGATTGGTGGGATGGGTGGAAGGGGTTGGGTGGGTGGAGGTGGTGGTGGTGGGGTTTCCTTGTACATGATGTGACACCCAAGAAAAGCTGGCAAATGACACGGTTTTATTGCTTCCCATCAACAACAGGACATCTGTGTGTGTGTCTGTGTCTGTGTGTGTGTGTGTTAAGTGTTTACATGCACTGAATTGTTATGAAAGAGTCAATTCTGACAACGTGAGGTGACTTTCTGTGCTCGACACGCTTTTTGAAATAAAAATCTAAACGTGTGTGTGTGTGTGTGTGTGTGTGTGTGTGTGTGCGTGTGCGTGTGTGAGTGGAGTCCAGAACTCAAAGTGTAACTGATACAGTAATTAATTACGCAGATGGAGAACAGAGAGCGGCTTCGATTAATGAGAGTCTCCAACTTTGACAATATGCCTCTTTATTATGTTTCCCCTCACACGGCCTGATGCTGGGAGGCAGACTTCAGATGAGAGCGGATCCGACCCGGAGGCACGATTAGCTTCTGATAGTGTGCGTCTCTTTTACACCCTGCGATGTGCTTTATCTGCTTCTTAGTTACCTCTCTATGTGTTTCCTTAAAGGCCGCTTGCTCGTTCACCTCTCGAGTCCTAACAGCAGTGTGTTCAGAAATTAAAGGTGCAGTTTTGGAGAGGAAGTTCAGAGAAATTCAATATTTACAATATTAATGAGGGAATAATATAAACTCTAAAATATATATTTTTTTCAGCATAAACAAGCTGTTCTCAGAGGAAAAGGAAGTACACAGAACACTGTTTGAAGCTAGAAAGGTGGCAGGGTCTGCCACTTATAAACAAAGTAAGACGGCGTGAAATTGTCCTTTAAGGTCAGTTTGTTAATTCAGTTTATTCAGTCATGAA
Source organism: Acanthopagrus latus (assembly GCF_904848185.1). Taxonomy (NCBI): domain Eukaryota; kingdom Metazoa; phylum Chordata; class Actinopteri; order Spariformes; family Sparidae; genus Acanthopagrus; species Acanthopagrus latus. The sequence goes on along the minus strand of NC_051053.1, from coordinate 21,251,695 downwards.
AACAAAGAGAGTTTGTTTATTTATTTAGTTTAGGCTTTAAAAAAAAAACTCTTCCACCTCCGATTGAAATATGTAGCGCACCTTTAATCTGAAAGTACAAATTAAAGCTCCTTTAATAATAAAACCAACCTACAGCTTCATATTAAATTCTGCGTGTGAGGGTAACAAATGTGAAAGAATGAGCCTGAGCATTTTTACACACTTGCATTCCTGCAAACGCTTTTTCCTTGCACAGATGTAATTCACCTGTCGAGAAGCTCTCACCCTCATATTTGATGTAATAATAGCAGATGTGGGAGCCAAAAGCAATGTAAGCTACAGTATAAACAGGAATGTCCTGTGTGTTAATCAACGCCAGAGACTTCCAGGTAATGTGTGGTTAAAGCTCAGGTGTTCTTAGTCTTAAAGAAAAGAACATTCAAATGAGAATCACTGCAGCTGTAGGACAAAAATAAAAAAACACTATTCGTTCTGACTTTATCATGAGCCTTGAACAAAACTGGATCATTGTTGCAGCAGCAGAATTTAAAACACGCTTGCAAAAAAAAGCCCCTCTGTGTTAAAATCTTCAAACTCGCAGTGCGTAGAAAATAAAAACCAAACAAGCCCAATTTTCACTGAAATAGAAAATTTATTGAATGAGAAGGTTATTATTGAAGGTCTAAATTACAATAGAAACAATGGTGTTTTCCCTTTTAAATGGAATAATTATGTTGTTGTTGTTGTTTTTCTTTTCCTGTCAGGTGAAATAAAAACGTGGATGCTTTAAATATTTCCAACAAAGCAATCATCAATAATAAAAAAAATAAAAATAAAACAAGGGTGGATGTGATATGAATGCTTGAACTCCATCGTTTCTCTTCAAGGAGGGAGGAAGGGGGAGGAAAATAATAAGTACAAAAAATTATTATAATTAATTATACACATGGTGTATTTTTATACATTTAAGGGAAGCTTGATTGCTTTTCTTGTGAGACGCACAGTTGCTGCATAATAAGAATTTCCTCAACAAATAAAGTGATACAATTAATATACAGCGGTTATGTGGAGACACTTATGAGCATGTTGTATTGTTTTTTTCTTTTCTTTTTTTTTTAAACGTGGACTGCAGGTTGTGGACATACAGCAGAGTCAATCAGTACTCGATCTTGTTGTACAGGTTGTATAAAGGTAACGCTGGCAGGTTGCTCCCGGGGTAATACAGCGGCGTCGGGAAGGCGATAGAGCGGGGCACCGGGACGCGCAGTAAGGAGTTATCTCTGAAAACCAGCGGCATCCCCACTAGAGTCTGTGCGGAGGCGTGAGCCATGTTGGCCGCCTCCAGCTCGGCCGATAGCTGCCGTTTCCATTTGTTCCTCCTGTTCTGAAACCACGTCTTGACCTGAGTCTCCGTCAGCTGCAGGCTGGAGGCTAAGCAGGCCCGCTCCGAGCTGCTCAGGTAGCGCTTCATGTCGAAGGTGGACTCCAGCTGGTACACCTGACTCCGGGAGAAAACCGTGCGCGTCTTCTTCTTGGCCGAGTTGCCCTGCTTGTCCGCACCGTCCGTCTGTCTCTCCTCGGACAGAGGCGACATTTGATGGCACGGTCTCTCCCGCTCCTCCTTGTAATCCTGCAGCAGAGGCTGCGGCAGGTGCGGCCGCCGCGCCAGCGCGTCGCTCCCTGACAGGAGTCCTTTAGCGGGACCTAAAGGCGAGCAGGAGGAGAAGGAAGCAAGCAGGTGAATGTCTGATCCGACACATGCATCTGTGTGTTTTTAGGCTTTCCATTCAAACAGCGCCTGAGAATTTAAATAAATAAATAAATAATAAAAATCCCTTCAGGTTTTCCACATACTCAGTTTGAGAGTTCGTCAAGTGTGAACTCTGACTCTCTAAATCGGCAGCTGAAAGCCGGCGACTTTTTAAATAAACAATTCAGCATGAGTACGCTCGGTGTACAGTAAGCTATTAATTAAATCCAGCTCTATTTAACGCTCAATTGACGACGTGTAGTGCAGCCATTTTAGAAACATGTTTCATCAATTAGCAGGCTCAATTAAATTTGAAACGAGAGGAAAAGACAGAGGGCTAATTATTCGACCTTCCACTCTTCCGCTGCTGCTGCTGCTGCTGCGGTGATGATGATGATGATGATGATGATGGTCTGCACATGACAAACAAGTGGAGCTGGAGGAGCCGCATGTGAGTGTTACAGTCACAAACACGAGCTAATGAAATGTGAGCTGAAGTGCAAACAAAAACAAAAAGCTGGAGGCCAGAAAACAGGAAGTGATCGCGCCAAACAATCCAGAGTAAATTAAAAAAATAAATAAATAAATAAAAATCTGTGTGATAAGATTAAAAAAAAAGATTTCGTCCCATTTTCTGTAACAATAATAATAATAATAATAATAATAATAATAATAATAATAATAATAATAATAATAATAATAATAGTCTTACCTAAACATGAGAAGTTCTGGTGCTGGCTGCACGGCTCGCTGTGACCCGTGTCGGAGCAGAAGCAGTCCGCCGAGTCCTCCCCGCCGCTGCACTCCTCCTCCGATGACACGGACAGTGAGCGCCTCCGCGGCGGCGGCGGCGGCCCCTTGGAGAGCTCTTTGGTCCCGGAGCGCGGCGCATCGGACGGCGTGCCTAGAATCGACTGGATGGTGAAGCTGGAAATCGGGCCCGACGAGCACTTGCTCCCGCTGTCTTCTGCGCTACTCATTCTCGCCTCATACCAGTATTGAAGTATTGACTGAATCTGTCTGCCTCCTTGTATTCCGTTATTGGTTTCTACACGATTGGTGCGTAAAAATTACGGAAGCGGCGGGTTTTTGTCTTCCCCGTGTGTGAGTTGTTGTTCGTTCTTTTCTTTTCTTTTTTTTCCCCCTCTCTCCTCTCGCCCCCTCTCTCTTCCCCCCTCGTGCCTGCTTAATTGTGGAGTTTTAACATTGAGGGAGTTGAAGGTGTTTTTTCTAGAGCTCGGGGAACATGAGTGTATTCCTGGTCCTCCTCCTCACGCTCTGGATCGGAGGCAGCAAGGTTGCGTTGCTTCATTTGCATGTAGGTAAGCCCCTCCTGGACCAATCGCTGCCTCCGACACCAGCCCGGAAATTTCAAACTCCTGTCAAGGTTTTTCTGAGATCAGATTAGAGAGAGAGACGAGGAAGAGGAGCAGGAGGGGTGACTTCTGCCTTTAGTTCCACCCAGGACACTTAAATAAATATGTTACAGGTATGTTATTAATAAGTGTATTAATATAGTCACATGTGGGAAACAGCAGCCTTTACTTTTTATTGTGAGGAGGAAAAAAAGGCAGTGTAGTTTTGAGTAAATTGAAGATAATGATAGATATAATATGCTTCATGTCACATCTTGAAAATTATATCTTTTCTAGTCTTTTTTTTCTATTTTTATTTTTTAAATTCCAAACCAAAAAAAAAAGAAAAAAAAAAGCCAACTTGTTTCTGATCCTTCACACAACCTGTAAGACTCAGTACACTGAGAATGACCTCATGCGAGAACTGTCATGTTCTTGTCATGTTCATCTTTTTTTTTTTCTATTATCCTCTACATGCTAAATCGTCGTCCGGGCTGACGGCAACACGCACGCACGCACGCACGCACGCAGCCTCGGAACTGATACAGAGGCCTCGCTCATTTTTCCTGAAAATAATAAACTCATTCCGCGTCCATTATCTGCGATTAAGAATTAATTTGATCATTACTGAGCTAATCTGCCTCGTGATGACCGCGCGTGGAGTGGAAGGCCGGCTAATTGATTGACTAATTGATTGGAGGTGGTGGGGGCTGCTGTGCGCGCGTGCTTGTGTGTGTGTGTGTGTGTGTGTGTGTGTGTGTGTGTGTGTGTGTGAGAGAGAGAGAGAGAGAGAGAGAGAGAGAGAGAGAGAGAGAGAGAGAGAGAGAGAGAGAGAGGGAGGGGGAGGAGGAGGAGTGGGTGCGCGCTTCCTCCTGCCTCCACCACCCCATGCTCTGTGTGTGTGTGTGTGTGTGTGTGTGTGTGTGTGTGTGTGTGTGTGTGTGTGTGTGTGGCTGCGGGACAGCTGCGGGGCTCGAGCTGGCGGTTCGGGCACATTACCCCTCGTTTTACTGCTTTGTAAGGGAGCCCCAGACACATTACAAATGGTCAGCTTTAATCATCATGTCACCGGTGGAGAGAAGAAGAAGAAGACGGCGGCTCCGGACTCTGCTGCTGCTGCTGATGATGATGATGATGATGGTGGTGGTGGTGATGATGGTGGGAGCTTCTGTCGTCATCGGCCAGACAGAAGCATCTGGATCCGCGCGTAAATATCGTCAACTTGGCAGCGGGGCCAGCAGCTGCTTAACGATCTTAACAAAACGCTTACGCAGGGGAGGCTTCACTGAAGGGGGGCGAATATATGAGGGCAGTCAGGGGCGGATGCTGGATTTATGGTGGTTACACATAAGGCGTGAAATCTGCAATGACAGTTAAATGGGTTTATTTTATACGCCGCTCTTTTCAAACAAAGACCTTTGTCAGTGCGGCCGCCTTCATCACTTTCAGACGACTTTTAGCAAAGTGAGATTAGTTCATCACGGAGATAGTGGACATAACGGGCTGCCATTGTGCCGCGGCCGGGTGAATTACGCATGCTGTTTCTTTTATGTCAGAGCCGGCGTTTATAGGCCAGCGCGCCGTATTAGCATTTGGAAATGTCCATCCCCTCCATGTTTTCTCCCTTGCTTCACCTTCATCCCCGCCGAGCCCCCCCACTCCCCCCAAAACAGCAGCAGCGGGGAGCGGAGGCCCCCCTAAGCCCCGTGCTCTATCACAGTGATAGGTGGCGTGCGCACGGCCGCCCTACCGCAATAACAGAACAAGATCTTTAGCGGCAGAGAAAGGTCTGAGAGAGACAGATGAAGTTATGAGGCGCTTTGATCCGGGAATCAAGCTTCGATAAATATTAAACAAAGACCCTTTACACGTGTGTATTATGATGTATGGCGTGTCCAACTCTAGAATAAGGAAATTACCAGAGAAAATGATATCAATAAATTTTCTAAGTATAAACGTTGATTATGTTTCGATTTTCATTCAGGAAAGAGGGGCCTGCTCTTTTTTCAGGAGGCGTGTGTGTGTGTGTGTGTGTGTGTGTGTGTGTGTGTGTGTGTGTGTGTGTGTGTGTGTGTGTGTGTGTGTGTGTGTGTGTGTGTGTGTGAGAGGGAGAGAGAGAGAGAGAGAGTTGTAAACGCAAGCAGAGCCCGAGCCCTGGAGGTGTACAATTTATGTAATCTGAGTGTGGAAATGAACTGGGTAATTTATTGGAAAACACAAAGTCAGGAAGATTGGATCAGTACAGCCTATCCACAGGCTCCTATCCATCAAGTTCCAATTAACAACCTAACCATTGAGTTTTAATGGCTTTCCAATCTACTGCCCTGATAGACTCATCAATTCCTCGGGGAGAAATTAAGAAAATCGACCGCCCCTCGGCGTTTCACTGTCATTCTTCACAGCAACTATATGTCAAATTAAAAACACAATTAAAATTTAAACTGTTCCAATCAGACGGTGCCCCGCAACCTATGTTTCACTTAATAGAACTTTGATGAAAATCTGATGCTCGCATTCAATCAGCAAAGCAAATGGGATGTGTTTAAAACAAGGCTTCCTCCTCGAGAAGTGTCAAAAAGAGTTGTTCGCACGCGCGCGCACACACACACACACACACACACACACACACACACACACACACACACAGACACAGGGAGGCGATCAGATCATATCCTCTGATCTGAGAGGGTTGGATGATCTGTGACAGGGTGCGTTCAGGGACTGGAGGTGGAAGGAGCTTTTGAGTGGATTTGCTTCAACTTCTATTTATTTATTTATTTATTTATTTTTACCCCGAGGGAAACATCAAGGAGGATGTTGGTTTCACAAGATTTGTAAAAGCTATGGAAAAAAAACTTAAAGGTGCACTTTGTAGTTTTCGGGCAGACATTTTTAACCACAGACTGACTTCTTTTTTTAATGCCCAAACAAACTAAATAAACACACTCTTTGCTGTATCTATGACTGAATAAGAAAAAAAAACTGACTTTAAAGATGTTATTTGCAAGAAAAGCTGATTTCATTCTCAAATTGTGCGGCTGACCTGCAACCAAAAAGTGTCAAAAATCAACATTTCAACAAATAGAACCTTTAAAGGGACGACCCTATTTCACAGGTTTTACTCTGTTTACATGTGGCGGACCCTGCCACCCTTCTAGCTCCAAACTGTGTTGCTGGGGCCTTATTTTCCTCCGAGAGCAGCTTCTTTATTCAGTTGTAGAAGAAATAAATACATGAGTTAGTGTTACTACCTCATTACTATTCTAAGTATTAAAATTCCGAGTTTGAATTTCTACACACTGCTCCTTTAATGCTTGTATTAGAATATCATGCTTCCGGTCCTTCTGCCAAAAACATCACAGAAAAACTCGTCCACCAAATCCCAGGAAGACAAAAAAAAAAAAAAAAAAAAGCTTCCTGTGCCACAACAGGAGCTGCTGCGGTTCTTTGAATAAATGCTTTAATCGCTCCAGCTTTAATCGTCAGACACACGTGTGAGCGGACCAGAGAGGAGGGCTGGCGTTACGCAAGGTGGTCGGGGGCCCACTTGTGTGTTTCCAAACTGGCACTAAAACCCATGATAGGGCTTAAAATTACCCATTCAGCTCTCCATTTTAATGTAATACACTGAGCGCGCTCCCCGGTCACGTCCGTTTGCCCCCGTTCCTGCAAATGTACTTTATCTGATTTTGGCCCCCGCTCGCTTCTCTCCTTTACATAAAGATGTCGCGCAAATGGAAATTATCGAGTGGTAATTTTTTCAATTTATGCGCGCAAATCAAGGTCACACACGCCGAGCCGAAGCGTGAAGTGAACGTTGCTCTTACTTGACGCGATATGATGCAGACGTTTGCGGATCGATATGCGCCAGAGGAATAATGCCATACTAATCTATTAATTTGCGGTAATGGGCCCGTGGTGAGTGTGCGTGGTAGGTGCGCGTCGATACTTCGGGCGATCTGACGATATTTGAATGAACCCTTTGTCTCTGGATGAGGTCATCATATGGAAGTTTATTGCTGACTGATTAATTCCCAATAACTGCAGCAGCCTGCAGATGAACACTGGGAATGACCTTTTAAGGCTGCGAGGCGCGTCATGGATGATTTTTACGCATATTGTCTTCTGTTAAAATCTTTAATTTCACCAACTTTCGAGTGCATTATTGTCTAGTTAGTAAACGCAGTAATGGAGGCAGAGATACTCCTAAAACTGTCCTCCAGCTGTGAAGCTATCGATAGCGTGTCCGTCTCTCTCTGGCTCTGTTGAGTGCAGCAGCAGGTTGGAGGATCTCTGAAGGTGTCCACGTGTCCACCTGGACTCTCTGTCACCTGATCACAGTCTGAAGGGGAATACACCGATTCCAAGGTGTAAAAATAAAATCAAAAATCAAAATAAATTGTCCTTGTGATCGATTATTACTGGTATTAATGACTAATTACTGATAACAGCTGTTTATTTCGCTTGTCACCACCTCAACAGAGGCTGAGAGGAGCGTCCTCCTCCTCCTCATCTGGGATCTGGACGGCACACCTGAACCTTTATGCATCCATTTTTTTTTATTTATTTTAAAAGTAAGATTAAATAAAAAAATAATAATAATAATAATAATACAATGCAGTAACAGTATATGTGGGACAGTAAAGTCAATGGCTCAGTCTTGGCATGATGTCTCATCTGGATCCTGGTATCGAATCTTGTTCTTTCCCTTTAAGTTTAAAAAAATCTTAAATTTTCTCCAGTTTCCTCAATCAAACAGGAAATCTAAATCTCACCACGTGCTTCCTTATTTTAGATAGATTTTAAATTGGCGTAAAAAGAAATGTGTTTCTCATATTATATTCTTTTTAAAATTAATATAGTTTTATACATTTAACTTTAATTTATACTGAACCTACAACAGACGTGTGCACGTTTTCACTGAGAGAGTCGCATCAGGTGTCCGGTGACACCTGTGGGCTCGCATGTGTTACAAAGTGGCAGCTTAATAATTTATCTGTAACTTCTTAAAAGCTCCTATTTTTGAGATGAGCCATTTAATTGGAGCACCGCGGATTAACACGGACTTTAAGTGTGGAGAGGTGTTATTGTAAAGATTTATATTTAAATTTTTTCTTAAAAAAAAAGTACTACATCACCACTTGAATGTAAAGTGACGCTTGTAAGATAAAAAATGCTTTTCCTCCTGAAGTCTTCAAAAACAAAATGAAATTTACGTTTAGAAATTCAAACAAAAATGTGTTGACGATACAAAAATATAATAGATAGAAGAGAAAGTAGAAAGTGAGGCGCTGACACACACACACACACACACACACACACACACACACACACACACACACACACACACACAAACACACACACCATGAGATAGAGATCCACAGAGAGATGTTCAAAGACAGCCGCTCATGCTCAGGGAGTAATGCCCGCCCCTGAATACATTACCCGTGATTTTGGCAAGATGGTGGCAATTACGCATCTAATTGACTGAGCCACTTTTTATGTAAAATAACGATTCTAAAGTGTGTAACACGAAGATGATTACAGAACCCACCTGCCACAGCTACAAGTGTGCATGTGTGTGTGTGTGTGTGTGTGTGTGTGTGTGTGTTGATGGAGAGTTAACGAGATTCATTTGCGTTTTCAACTATTTTTTCTGATTATTTTTCGTTTCTTGTTGCGTAAAATTTTTTTTAAATGCTTTAGTGAGAAAATAAACAATTAAACATGTTAATCCCACATCCTCCTCTGGGGTTTTGTTTTTCCAGTGCACACAGAAGCGATGGCAGGAAAAAAATAAATAAATAAAAAATCCTAAAATGTAAGGAATAGTCTCCATTTATTTCACAACATGGTTCCAGCAATACAATATCAAAACGTGTTTTTTTTTCACTGTACAAACGAGGAGCCGCAGGTGGCAGCTCCTCTCCCCGCGTCTCATTAAATATATACATTTACATAACGTTGTTTTTTTTTCTTGTTTGGGTTTTTTTGTTTGTTTGTTTTTTCATACACCAGTTTGTCGATATTTTCAGAAAAAAAAACACAAAAAGTCGATTCAGAGACGTTTGGAGCTCACACTTGTGCTTGAAGGACGCGTCAATGTGGAGAGCAACGAGATGCGGAGAGTCACTAAAAACTAAAACATACATGAGTTATTTTACAGGTGAGAGTGTCTTGATTGTCCCCCGTCAAAAACAACACAAAACAAAACAAAAACAAATAATAATAACAAAAAAAGTCAATTACAACAAAGCCTCATCCATGTTCCACCGTGAATAGATGACAACATGTTGTACACCGTCAGTGTATTGCACATTATCGTGTGATCGCTTCTGGAAATGTAAATTTAAAAAAAAAATCACATAAGTGGAGTTTTAATGATAACCAGGCCTGCCATCATTTGTTGTAAACAAGGTAGTTTCTTTGTGTTTTTTTTTCTCCTCACACTGTCCAGCAAACTGTCATGGTGTCGTAAGGAAAGAAATGAAAGACACTCATCAGGCAGTGTAAGCAGGCGGACTCCTGAGGTGATCATTACATATAATAATAATAATAATGATCATAATAATTAATAATAACAATATAAAACATGAGTGGAAAATGACACAATAAATAGGTCCATGTCGGCCTGACAGTGTGTCTCTTTTCTCTCTGTTTTCTTTGTTTCTTCATTCAGTCAGTTGTACAAAAATATTCAGTCTTTTTTTTCTTTTCTTTTCTTTTCTGATGAGCTGATTTTTTAAATTTTTTTTTTTTTTGAAAATAAAACAAACACACGCACACTTGCGCTCCGGCTGTGTTTTCTCAGACCGGTCTGAGCAGCGGCACGGACGTGACGATGGGGTGGGAGTAGTAGACGCCCGGGTGCGGGAAGGTGAGCAGCGGCTGGCTCGCCGGCACGTTGGCACCGGCGCCTCCGCCCTCCGAGGCCGAGTTCTCGTGGTAGAGGATGGGCACCCGGACTATCCTCTGCGCCGCGGCGTGGCTCAGGTTGGCGGCCTCCAGCTCCGCCGCCAGCTGCCTTTTCCACTTGTTCCTCCTGTTCTGGAACCAGATCTTCACCTGGGTCTCCGTCAGGTGGAGGGACGCGGCCAGGCCGGCCCGCTCCGAGCTGCTCAGGTAGCGCTTCATGTCGAAGGTGGACTCCAGCTGGAACACCTGGCTGCGGGAGAACACCGTGCGCGTCTTCTTCTTGCGGCACGGCTTCTTGTCGTCGTCCCGCTTCTTCCACTCGTCCAGCTCGTCTTTTTTGGCTTCCTCCGCGTCGCTCTCCTCCAGGATGATCTCGTCGCCGCTCTTGTTGTTGTGCTCATCGTCCTCCTCGTCGTCTTTGGCCCCCGGCTCGGATTTGAGCACCAGGTCCGGAGAGTCTCTGTCTGTGCCCGAGGTGGGAGAGGAGTCTCTGGCTTCTGGTTTCTCGGTGACTGGATGGGGGACAGAGGGAGGGTTTGGTCACAAACACCGCACGAGTTTATCTTTTTATTACAGCCTGTTGATACTGGAGAGTCTGGAACTAAAACGCGTATACAACAGTGCCAAATAACACGACTTGCGACATAAACATCAACCATGTCCTGAGCTCAAACATCAAACTATTATTTCTTATTAAAAAAAAAAAAAAGGAACACTTTTAACAGACTGGGGGGATTTAAAAAGAAGTAAACACAAGTAGTTTTATTCTATCAGCACATTCACTCTCCAAATCCCCCTTCTCGTCTTTGCATGAGCGCCTGATAGCGCCACTCGTATCAGCCTGTTTTGAATCCCACATGAATAAATCACAGGAGCAGGCAGGTGAGAGCCCCGCTGTCACTGCCCGAGCCTCTGGGGGTGAGACGTTCACAGCGAGCGCCGGCAGACAAATCAAAAGCACGCTGCGCATCGTCACCCTCATCCGACGATTTGATGATGTCTACTTCATTTTTATGCTCAGCGTGTCACTTTATTGATCTATTACGGCGCGTCGTGGCATAACAAAACAGGCCTTCGCGGAGGACAAGGCGTCCAAATGTTATTCTGCGTCACCAAAAACGCGTAAAATCTACTTTTTTTTAGCGAGAGACTGTTCTGAGAGGGGGAAGTGTCTGGGTGGTGGCACAATACGCACATGGGGACATGGAACTGAAATAGTGATGTTTTCCTCTCTAGAGGGGAACAACTCCAACAATACAACTGTTACAGTATCTCGTGAATGAGTGATTCATCACGTATCGCTGTTTTCTCGGTCTTACCTTCGGTTCTGTGCAGGTGGGCGGACGAGCTGAGGGCGTAGGGGTACCACCACGCCGAGGTGCGCTCCAGGTAGTGAGCCGGCAGACTGAACCTCTGTGTGGGCAGGTCGAAGCGCGGAAAGTTGAAGTCCCCGACCTGGGAGAGGGAAAATCCTCCCTCCAAGGCGGCCTTGGTGGCAGCCAGCACCGGCTTGGGTTTGGACGGTTTGCTATCACAGTTCAGCAGGTTCTTAATGAAGAAAGGAGAGTCCTTGGCCGGAGCGCACGTCTCTTGCGTTGTCTCTGGCATCGCTGTGGCTGCGGTGTGAACGCAGAGCGCCACGACAAAAAAAAACAACGGGGATCTCTCTCTTTCACACACACACACACACACACCAAAAAAAAAGAAAAAAGAAAAAGAAGAAAGGAAAAAAACGGCGAGAAGCGACGCTGACTTACACACCGTCGATATCCTGGCTGCGAGGACACTGGATTTCACACCCGGAGAGCGCGTCAGAACACACGTCCTTCTTGGCTACAGGAAAAATAATAAAGTAAAATGTTTGAAGGGGTGTGGAAAAACAAAAAAAACAAAACCCAAACATGCGTAAACATGGAGATGTCTCATTCCGGGTTCTTTCGTCAAAACGCAAAGTGTGTCCGTCGTGTCAGTCAGTCTGGCGTCTGATGCTAATGATGAAATAAAAATGTCATCCAAGTTAAATGCGGAAAGTATAGGCGATTGGGCATGTACAATGGCAAATGGGATTAAGGGAGAGACGGTGAGGAGGGAGAGAGAGCGAGAGAGAGAGAGAGGGAGAGGGAGAGGGAGGGAGAGAGAGAGAGCATCCTCCCCTCTCTGTGCGCTCTGGCTGCAGGCTGTGTGTGCTCGCCTGTTATTGGTCTCATATAGTCCAATTAGGCAGCAAATGAACACAGAGCTGTTAGCGCCAAAAAGGAAGCTTTGGGATAACTAACAGCGCAGATCGCCTGCACTGGTTACCCATAATTCAGTAAGGGTAATAAAACACACACACACACACACACACACACACACACACACACACACACACACACACATATATATATATATATATATATATATATATATATATATATATATATATATATATATATATATATATATATATATATATATATATATAGTGAAACATGGCTGCAGGTGTCAGGCAGAGCTGTTAAAATTCGCCTATTTGTGAATAGAGTTTGGTAGATGTTGCATTATATTTCCCCCTTGTGTATTTTAAATATTTCAAATTGTAAACAATGCATGTTTACCCTGCAGGGCATCTTAAAGCTTGTATTATTTACCAGGGCCTAAATGTGATGCTTTAATATCTGACTACACTGAACTTAAATATATATTTTTAAGAGATAAATCTCGAGATGAACAAGTCAGTTGATCCAACAGCTACCAGTGGTGGGAAGTAACTGAGTACATGTGCAAAGGTACTATTTTGAGGTACTACATGTCATGAAATATTGTACTTGTAACTACTACATTTACATAATACGTTTAGTTACTTTGCAGATTCATATTAATAATATAAAACATAATCAGTAAGACTTTATTGATCCCTGGGGGGATTTTAAAGCTACCTGGAAGTACATAAAGTATTTGTAACGTTTAAGAAACAGTTTTATTTTTTTCATCACCTGCAACTTTAAAGTGGTTAACACATTACTCAATTACCATGATCTAATAACAGAATGATAAAGCCGGCATCATGCACGATGAGTACTTTTATTAGTATCTATTTAATGCCAATACTTTTGTTATTTTACTCAGGTAACATTTTTAATGCAGGTAATGGAGTATTTCTCAATCTAAGTACTTGTTCCTCTCTCCCACTGTCAACTAAATTCATAAAACACCAGCAGGTTGATACCAAGTTAAATTTTTGTAGAGTCTCAGAATGAAAACATGGAATTTCCTTTTTATATTAGTGTCAGTAAACGCCTCTTTTCTGGAGGACGACCGTGAAAACGTTTAATTTAATGTAATGAAATAAAAAATAAAAATATGACTCCGGGTGTAAGTTCACTAAGTCCCGACATGTTTGCTCCTCTGTCCCTCTGATCTGAAACAGGCCTGGGATCAGTCTGCAGCTGCTCGACGTGTCACCGATTAGATTCATATTTCTAATTCATTGATTTCCAGCGAGCGCCACTTCCAGCATGTCTGCGGGTCGCACAGTCATTTATCCCTCCCTAATCGATTTGGTTAATTCATCCCTCAGATTGCGCTCTTTGTAAATGTGCTATGTATATTCACTCATTGATATTAATTGACTTGTTAAAAAGCAGTCCATTGGTCGGAGGCTGGTGGAGGAGAGGAAGAACGGGGAGGCAGCGCCCTCTGTGGGCCGTGATGGGGGAATGCAAGTGTGTGTGGAGAAAGATGTGTGTGGCACATTAACTATACTAATTAAAAAATTATATATATATATATATATATATATATATATATATATATATATTTGTACATATGTAGGCTTATGTTTGAATGCATGTAACATTTTTTATTTCACTTTCTATTTTATTCTGAACTTAGTTAGTTTTTCCATTTAGTTGGTATTTTTTGAGTTTCGTGTCACACGTCATGCCAAATGAAGCCTATAAATTTAAAATGGATATGTCCCTATCAGGCAAACCACTGACTTTCAGGATAAAGATGAGGGTTTTGGTGAAGGTTACAGATGCAAGTCAACATGCCGACCATAACAGTTTTCTAACAAGCACAGCATTTTTTAAATTTTTTTTTTTTTTTTGTCCCGTGAAACAGTTCCATTATTTCCTCATCATGTTTCCTGAAGACATCCATTGGCCCTGTGATGCAGCCATGATAAAGGGGGTCAGACATGAGGTACCATGGTGCTTCTTTCCCTCCATCATCTGTAGATTTCTAACATGCATCCAGAGGTGGAAGTCACTTATTACAAAAATACTAATTACTGTAATTAAGTCATTTCTGGGGTGGACTTGTGCTTGTACAAGTTTTTTTTTTTTTAAGTCTGTAATTTTACTTTGAATTAATATTAATATTCAAACCTTTCATCTGCAGTGTTGTAATAGGGCCGTCTCATCACAAATAATTAAAACATCGACATATAGATGAAAACAAAAGCTCTGATTTAGACGTTAGACTTGGAGAAAGATTTCCAGTACTCTTTCCACGTTGGCTTTTTCACGTAATTAACAACCATTATTCATTCAGCGAGCTGGTCAAGTGCAGATATCCTGTAGCTGTGATGTAATTACCACCTTTCCTCACATCATCACAGGTATTTAATGGCCTGACGGAGGTGTAAAATGTGTGTATGAGTAAAAAAGAATCCCAAGAATTCAAGATTAGCTCACGTGATGTTTATATATCTGATAATTTTTCACAGTTGGACACCAGGGCAACAGAGAAAGACAATCCCAGATTTATAGCCAGAATTATTGTTGCGTTTTAAAGATGTAGTATGTAATTTTTTTAGTCATGTTGTTGAATTTTATCACTTCTAGATGGGTGTAATAGAAAAAATGTCCTTTAATTAAGTACATCTAAAACTCATGTAAGCTTGCAGACATTTTTATTCCTCATATCGACACCTGTCTTTGTTTATAGGCCTGTAAAAAAAGAGTTGCATAGTGCACCTTTAAGGTGTAAAAAAAAAACAATATCACACATTTTGTCTATGATATGATAGCTGCCATGTTAAATGAGATATTCTTCTACAAATGATCGACCCACCTGGTACAAAAACAGAAAAAGTGCCATCTGTGTGGACTCCTATCATTTTTAAGCATTTACTATTACTTAATGTAAAAGAAAATAGTAGTATCTATACTAAACAGGGAGGAACATTTGTCAATAAAGCTGCACCACGACTCATCATTATGTGACATCGCATCCTCCATCTTCCTTGAACCCTTCCTGGACAAAACACGTAGTCTTGTTGTGAAAATGAAATACAGTCCTGTTGAAGACTATCATGAATAACTTCATTTAAGTGACTTTATGTTGAAAAACGGTAGAGACATAAGGTCTTCAGCATTTTCAGCGATGTAATGAGGGGATCAGTGTGAGGTCAGAGTAGATAACGTCAACCAGCCAAGTAGCAGTCATTCATATGCATCACATCCACAAATACAGCAGCAGATCGATAGATCAGTGGCCAAATTAAACCTTCTGTAAAAAGCACCAGAGCACATAAGTCAGCTGTTTATAAGTTTATAACATAAAGACTAAAAAAATGAATGTAAAAGAAAAGTGGTGGGGACTTGTTCCCAGTGTTCCCAGTGTTCCCAATGTCTGTTCTTATTTTAACTCAAGGACACAATATCTCTTGTAAGAGTGCATAATTGGTCTGGTTGGGTTTTTCAACAGCTGAATAGCAATTGTGAAAGAGCTCGGGAATATTTCCCCACAAATAATACCAAACTACTATAATGGCAGTTCAACATGCTCGACTTGGGATAAAAAGAACGCAACAGATGCAAACCCTGAAAACAAACAAAGATCCTGCAGTCTGTACTCTTAAAAAAATACAGTTCCCATTCTGCATTGATTAGAAACATGCAGTAGACACTGTCCTGAGGCCATATAGGCCTTCTGAATGCCCCATAAGTCTATTTTTGTTGCTCCTCGGGTAGGTTACTATGACTTTTATATTATTTATTTCTAAGCGCCCAGATATTGATTATTTCACAAGGAAAAATGACAAATGGCAGGAGGGAATGACACGGTCAGCAGGTTCTATTAGAGAAATGATAGTGTTGCTCGTGGTTTGTTAAAAGGCCCAGTTTAGATACTTTATAGGTTTACATCCATCATCGTCTAATGACCTATTTGATGAAAAACACGCGCTCTGGTGACAACGGCCCTGTGCAGCCAACTTCGCTTTGTAATTGCTCCCATATTAAATATAGATTTTTGTTTTGATATCTTGTGAGAATTCCTTTCTGTGGGTCAAAATTGTGATAAAAGACACGGATGCAACGGCAAAAGGCTCGCAGGGAGAAAACTGGAGGGAAAATGGGGGAAAAAAATGGGCGGGTGTGAAACGTTGACGAGGGAACTGCGAGTCTGTGATCTGGAGTTCTGAGCAGCAGTGAAGGAAGTATTCAGATCCTTTACTTAAAGACGCAATACTGTAATATGATACACCAGAGTACATGTATCAGTAAGTGACTGTTACTGAATAAATGTGTATAAGTAAGAAGCAAGGAAGAAAAAATGTTCCCTGTGAGTTACACTATGACAGTCCAGCATATTATGGGATTATTATTTTTATGCATTTGCGTGAAAGTAACATTTACAGTTGTAGGTGGTTGTGATGGACCTTATTTGTACATTATTTTAAATTGTTTAGCAGTGTGACCTCAAGAAATGAATCATGTTTTATAAACTGAGGAGAGATTTTCACTATATATGACAACTTGTACTGCTGCCTGTTAAATAGTGCTGACACCAGCACAAACAACCTTTTACTCTGACCCATGTTTACGCTTTATATTTTTGTACATTTTTTCAAATTTGGTATTTTTTTTAATCCGATATTTTGTTTACAGGTTTGCTTTTTAGAATTTACTGGCACTGTTCACTGAACAGAGTTTGACACAACAGCTGTTAATACTTGTATGTGACAAATGAAATATACTGAACATATTCTGTGAGTAGAAGTTTCACATATCACATCAGGTTCTATCTTATATGTAGCCGAGTTAAACATACAATATTCATCTCTGAAATGTAATGGAGTAGAAAGATAAATTAGCATGGAATGGAAATACTCCACATTGTACAAAGGTATTACACATTTGCAGTAAATGTCTAAAATCTGTCTGGATCCACAGATAAGTTAAGAACTCCAGCACCGTCCCCTCCACCCTCCATATGTTGTGTATACACGTCAATAGCCTGTGACGTGTACGTATGGACGTATCTGTAGTTTGCCGAAACGTTAGCTTGCATTTTATCCTGGTGACTGGGAAACATTCAGCCTCTGTTATGACAGACTCCACATGACAACACCATGGTTAATACAAACCCAGATGATGAAACACTATGTTGTTTTCATCTGGTATGAGGAACTGAAGCGGAGAGAAGCTTTGCACAGCATCCTGTTCGACAACAACAGACAGCAGCACTCATCACCGTGTCCTTCTTGCACTTTTAACTGGACACTTCTGCTGCAACGAGCCATTAAACCAACGAAGGCCACACAGAGATTGCCTGGATTTAAGTATTGCTTTTAACTTGAAAGGGAATTGGTGGCCCTCCACTGACCCGGCAAGCTTTAATTGGGATTGTGCAAGTATTGATTGTAAGTGGCCAGGCGAATCTTGAATTACAGCCTGATTAGCTTTTACTCGGCCCCTTGCACCAGCCAGTCGAAGGAGCTCAATGTCATCCAGGTTGGAACACTTCAGCGGCCACTTGACTAGAGGGGGAGTCTTGTTACTTCCTGTGTAAACAGGAAACAACATGTATTTAAGGAGGCGGATGACAGTTCTTCTGGCAAATGCACTTTAGTCACATGAGGACGTATTATTCCCTTCGTGTGTGATCACTTCCTCTCAGGAATACTCAGAAATATGTCTCCTAGCATGAACCTTATGAGCAGATAGCAGGCGTATTCTGCCTTTTATCTCCCCTGCTCTCATTTTATCCACATTTTATCACTTCTCCTCTTCCTTTATTGTTTCTCGGCAGCGATGATGACCTCTGTAAGGGCTGGATGGAAGCAGTCACAGGAGCGATGTAGCCCTTTTTCTCTATTACGAGCAGCTTCGCCCGAGCCCCTCCAGGCACCCGGCCTCAATATCCACCCCTCCGCACCTCCAAAAACTCTGCCCTCGGATCGTCAGCTTTTACCCGGCCTGCCTGTATGTGTCATTACAACTCGATAATCTGGAGAGGGCAACAGAAAAGTTCTCATCAGTGTCAGCCTGAGATATAGATATGGGCCGGGTAACAAATGGCCAAATGCACAGGCAGCAGAGCAGACCATCAATAAAGCAATTTCTTGTGTCATAACAGCCGCGCTTTTCTTAAAGCCAACCTTTCAAAACTTTTCCCTCTGCAAATCGCTGCAGCCCCACCATTAGAGTCCTGCCTTGTGAATTTAATGGATTCCGTACAAACAATATTCCACCATAATGGAAAAGGTTGAAGTCACTGAAGACAGATGAAGTCATAAACACGTATAATTGAGAATCAAAGACCGATAAATTTTAAACTGCTATCCATTTTCTCTTTTTAGATGATGATCTATGTCAGCGCGGCTGCAGGAAAATGGAGGAGATTATGGGGGAAAATTATAACAATAAATTTTCTAAACATACACCTTGATTATGCTTCGATTTTTTGGAGGGGTGGAGGGCGAGGGAGGGGTGGGGGGGTTAGAAAAGAGAGCTGGGATCGCTGAAAGCTTGCTGGCTAAATGGCACCATAAAATAGGTTCCCTGCTCTTTTGCCTGCAGAGCGTAGGCATGCCTGGAGGTGTGATTTCCCCCCCTCCTCTAAATGGGGGGAAATGAATTGTGTAATTTATTGCAAACGTGCACACAGTGAGATTAGATCAGCATATCCCATCAAAGGAACAACAATCAATCAGCCTCTAGTTAACAGCTTGAAACACATAAACCAGGGCACCTAATGGCTTTCCAATTTAACAGATTGATAGACTTATCCGGTCCTAAGGGATGAATTAAGAAAACCGGGTACTTTCACACAGGCACTGGCACTTTTGACAGGACCTTTTCCCCCCTCTAGCTTACTTACCATCTTTACTCCTGGATATAGAGATAAGGTTAACCTGAAAATAAAGAGAAAGTCAGTTTTTCCACTTTTCTTTCTTTCTTTTTTTTTTTTTTCCTTTTTTGCTCTCGGTTTGAGAAAGCACTCCAGAGCTGATTTGTTATTCAGATGAGGCGGGAGTGGAAGTGTGTCAGATGTGGAGAATGGGCTCATTTTAATGACCTGATTATCGTGGGTCATTTGGAGCTGTGAAATCAAGGGAGCTATTCAAAGCCACTTAACAATATCTAAATGTGACCCGGGCGACCCATTCAAGCAAGAATGTAGATTTTAAAAAAAAGGGACTTGTTTGTTTCATATCTTATTAACCACATCATTGATTCATGTAAACTCATCAGTGATAAAATACACCAAAGGAAAAATGTGACATTTAGGTACTGTTATTCTCATTTTTTCTGACAGTTAGATCAGAGGACTGATACCGCTCTTATATATTGTAAATGTGTGGGCAGCCAGTCTGTTAGCTTAGCTTAGCATAAAGACCGGGAAAAAAAGGATATAGCTAGCCAGATAACAAATCTGCACAAATTAACAGGTTCCATACTAGAAATAGTTTAAACTATACCCCCTTGTAAAATGGCAGCTTTTTCCTGTCTTTATGCTAACAAGCTAACTGGCTATTCACACAGCTGTTCTGAAACTTGGGGAAACAAATAAATAAGCAATTTCAGTTTTTTAAATGTAGTACTCAGACTGCTTACAACTTTATATCTACATGTGTCAGTGAAGCACAAGAAACAGTTCTGACACAGGCTAACTGTGGGTCAGAACAGAACGTACAATCAAACCATAGAATAAAGACTGAAGAGCATCTGAATGGTGAAACGATCCTGCGAGTGGAAGATTTAAACAGAAGGGTTTAGCACGTGATTGGCTGAACAACTATCTGGTACAAATTATGCACTTTACTTTTATGTACTCCCGAGAAAAATGCATCACTATCTCTATTGTTGTTTAGGAGAAAGCTGCAGTGATGTTTTGCCATCAAGGTTTGAAAGGTTTGGTGGCTTACACCCCCATGCAGATGGAAAGTAGAGTAGAGAGTGACTGAATTTTGGGTGAATTTATCCTTTAAATTAACAACTTTCAGTTAGTACAGCCTACTTCCAATTAAGAGCTGGATCCAAGTATGGACAAGGATAGAGATAATTTAGTCTTTGAACAAATGCCCTCACTGATGATCTTTGAACTGGAATAACAAGATTTTAATCAGCAAAGAGCCTCAAAGAAACACATTCAAACAGGGTTAACCGCCTGTTCTATCCTCTAAAGAGCTTGGCTTCAAACCCAGAGCCTTGACCCAGAGAAGTAGCGTAATGAACACTCGGTGTCACCATATTATCTTGTCCACATCCACAGAGACAGCTGATCTCTCTGTGTCACTGCATAATTGAGGAGCTGTTGCTATCAAGGATGTGGCCCTGAGAGGGATGAGAAAGTGTCACCCTAGACCCCTGCAAGCGGACCTGGGGAACCGAGTCGAGTGAGACCAGAACCACAGACAGTCTCCCCTCAGCTTCTGAAACCAGCCGCCCATAACATATAGACGTGACGCATGTGTGCGCTCCACTGTAATGTGACAGACCTCCACATTAGAGAGGAACCAGATCTTCTCCTCAAAATGAAGTATGTGAGGGGTCAGGGGTCAATTCTCTCTTGTCTCAGACACTTCAGGAAATGGATTGAGATTCAGCTCATGGGTTGATAATGAGCCAAAATTGATTACTGATGGATCAGTAGATCTAATGAATAAAAGCCCATTAGTAACCATTCAAAACTAATAGCACTCTAGCCGCCTCGTTGTTTCTTCTTTTTTAGAAAAACCTGCAGCGATCTTACACACAGGGGTAACAGATGCTGCTAAACCGAAGAGGACGGCAGAGGAAATACAAAACAGGAACAAGACTATCAAACTCCACGAGAGTCTCACTCTCCAGGTCAGAGAACAAAATCTGTTTTCCTACTTGACACTAATGCTCGTATCCTCCCTGTGGACACAACTCCGCTGACCCTCTTCTGCGCTCTGTGAGTACAGCAAGAAGCACATGATCACAAAGAGTGCCCAAACATGATTGCCTCCTCCTTCTCCTCCTGACGGACAGTAATTGGTGTTTGTTTGCTCTCTTTTTCTCCCTCTCTTGTGTCGCGGGGTGGTAAAGGGTGCTATTACTGTCAGCTGATTAGTATGGCTCCTCTGCCTCCTCCAGCAGCTGTCAGGACCGCCTAATAAGAGGAAACTTGAGTAGAGACGAGAGAGGCCTGCACACACACACACACACACACACACACACGTGTACATGAATTATAACATACAGAGTGAGCGTCAGATAGAAAGAGACGCCGCTGTCTTTTGGTACAAAACCAACTTTGTTACAGCAGTTTGAGGAAAGTCCTTTTCTCTCTCAACATGACAACAACGCCTGCGCAAAGCCAGTCGACCGGCACGATATGAGGAACATCTGGTGCGATAACACCGTTCAGTGTGACAATAAAAATGTGACTTACAAAAAAAAAAGCAAATACTGAAGTGGCACTAATTAATCTGATGGGTAGCTAGGGCATCATCTGATGGCAAACCGTGTGAATACATGGCCCGTGTATCCAGAGCTCCGTCTGATCATGCTGAGAGAGTACAAGAGCATGCAGCGTGTAAATACATGATTTGGATTATCACTTTTCACGTAGTCTTTTGTTTTTATTATGTTTATTCAGGTTGCAATATCAAAGAAATCCATCCAAAACCTTTGGGTTGAACAGAAACACCCACTGCAAGTGAGACCTTATCGGCAGATACCAGTGCCAGACCTCATTAATGATCTTTTTTAATGAATGGGATTAAAAAAAAACAAAAAAAAAAACCTGCAGAATTCTTGCGCAAAGCCTGGAGGCTGTAACTGTATAGACGCAGATGAATGGTTTCAGAATGAATTGTTAAGGAATCAGATATGATCAGATATGAGAGTCCAAACTGAAAAAAGCTCCCAAGAATTTCACTTAAGTTTGCCAACTTCGTAAGTAAAACGTATGAGGAAAAGACAAAGTTACTGAGCAACTTATTACAGAGAAGTCAGCCTGAACACCTCTTTGTCCTGTTGTTTGTTCTTGAAAATGATCCTTTCTGCTGCATTTTTGTCAGTGATACATTATTCCACAAAACATGAGTAAGACATGGCATTTCAGATGTCATTAAGGCATCAAATACACAATAACCCAATAGCCTTTGTTTATAAAAGAGATAAAGATGATAGGAAATAGGCCAGAATGGTGAAATGTAAAACTAGGAGAGTTAGAAAAACAAAAGAACAAGAATTGCTTATGCTGGTAGATGGGATCAATCACAGAAAACAATAGAATAATAAAAAATGTGTTAAAACTACCACGTGCTGAATGTATCACTCATCTTAACCGATGATGTGCACCCAGTCCAGAGCATGTCTCAGGATTTACTCTTAACCAACTTCATACACTGGAGCTTTTTAAAGTATCTTTATGTCATATGAATTTTGATCTTAGTAAAGTAAAGCAGTAAAGAAGTAAAGGACTCTTTTTTTTCCCAAAAAATGGGAATCATATAAGGGACCAATACCAATCGCTAATGGATCTTTGTAAACCGCTCTCCTAATATATCAAGCATTCGGGCCGACCCTTTGACAACTCCATCTTCCTCACATCTTAATGCGCCCCAAAGTCCTCAGGGCACCCAGGAAAATTAACCATTTAATAGCAATAAATAACAGATTCTGACTCAAGGGGCCCTCAAATCAGCCTCTCTCACTCACACTCACTCACACACACAAAGACTAGTCTCACCAGCTGGATTAATTCCAAAGAGCCCAATCAAAAGCTTTATGACTCAGATAGCTTGCCGTAACACCCTTTTTTTTTTTTTTTTCATTCACGTCCACAGCAGCTTTATAGGAACTGACAGCTTTATAGAAACTAACACAGTCTATGGTTGACAAAAGTAAAGTCGAAGTACATTCACTCTGTACTGGCACTCTGCTCAAGTATTCCAATTTCATGTCCACAACACAAAGAGTATATAAACCGTTTAAATCAGCCCCATCTCCACCACCTTACCCAGCAAAATACTTAGACATTGATGGATTAGTGATAATAATCACATGATATAATATGTGCAAGTATAACACTCACAGGAACTATTTATTTTACAAAAAGGCCCTTTACAATTTATTCCTTAAAACACATTTTTCTAATAATTAGGGCTAAAAAGATGATTTGATGAAACTGAAATATAATAAACATAAATAACTGTGGTGGTACAGAGATGCCCGAGCCTACAAATCTTATTAAACATGCTCGTTTGGTAAAGACACCAGCAAACATCACATCACCTTTTACATGTAATACATTTTTTCCACATGGAACAGAAGGTGGAGTGTTATCTGCTTCCTCATATTTACCTTTCCTGCAAAAAAGTTTATAAAACTTTACGTACAGTAGTAGTTAAGTTGTGGCCCCGCAAATCAGCCCGCTTCAGCTGCATGTTTCTGGCATAAAATCTGTGCCACTCGCTCATCGGTTAAAGTGAAAGATTTATTGATGGTGATTGACATGATATTATTGGTTGTAAATTAATGCAATAAGCACATGTGGAAATTTTGTTTCACTGGAAGAAGATATGACTGGATTTTGATATAAAAATTCAAAGACATCTTTTTTTTTTCTTTTTAATGTTGCCATATATTCTTAAAAAGCTGCACAACAAGACGTGGATGTGATGTAAAATGATGTGATGTCTCATATCACAATAGACGAAAAACATTCAACTCCTGCTAATTAGTCTGACGTGACATTTTACAGTCAGGATTCTTTTTTTCTTGTAACTTCCTCCACTGATAACAATTAAGGATTTGTAGTACAACTAAGATGATTGGGTTTCTCTTCGACTAAAAACCACACGGCACTGTTGTATCTCGGCATTTATCCTTTCTGTCAATAGCTTTCCCATTAATGACTTCTTTCCATGTTTCTCCCCTTTTCCCTCTTTGACGACGTTACGCCGTTAGAGGCCCTTTGTATTAGTCAAAATGGAGCATTGATTATTTGTAAAAACATAAGTGCAAATCAAATCAACACCGTGCGGGGACAGATGAGAGCTGCCTACCTGCGCACACGCAGGGAAAGAGGGCAGTTATTGACCAATTGATTTGATGTGAAGGAGGGGCATTCTTTTTCCCCGCAGTGGAAAGACCTCGACTGTACGGCTAGCAATCACTCCACCACCTCGCCCCCGACTACAACTGCCTCTAACGCCCAACTGTGTCCTCAATCTCCCACTCCAACGGGCCCAGGTATGCAACTTTTCCGTCAGCACCGTTGTGTATTTGGCTTTCTATTTCACTTTAATAGGGGAGAAATTGGCAACATATTCTTTTACAGCCCCCTGGCACCATTAGAAAGCCTGCTGTCATTTGGATTATTTATGAAAAACTATTTCATGCTTACTTACATTTGCCGCTTATTTTCCCCCAGTGTGACCTGCAGCAGATTTAGTTCCATTTCCAAAGCCTTAAAGCCAATTCTTTATGTGTGCAGGTCAGCCTTCTCGATTGAGTCGAGATTGAAATACCAGTGTGTAGTGGGAAAGGTATGGCAAGAGGAAACCAATGATCTTTTATTGTGTAGAGGGCCATAGTCAAGAGGAAAGGAAAGGGGGGGGATGCTGAATGAGGAGAGGCGACAGAAGGGTGACGGCGAGGGGAAAGGGGGTGATTTTAAGGTGGATGCAGAATGGGAGACACCCGCAGAAATAAGAGGCAATGCAAAGGCAGCGGCAGCGGAAGTTGAGGAATGAATGGGCCACAAACATCCAGCGAAGCCTACAAAGGCCGGCCAAGAACTGAGTCAGCACAGTGGCATAGAAAAGCAAGCACACAAACATAAAAGGAAACCGGTCTTAAATCTGCAAGATTCTTAAATTTCGTCCAAAAACATGTCAAATGCCATCGCCCGCGAGGTGTTTTACAAGGACTACAATGATAAACTCAGCTGAGGGGTTTTGTTTGTGATTTTTTTTCCCCACCCTGTGTTTGTGGAATCTATACTCATATTCTTGTCTGTACAAGAAAATTGGCAATCTTTGTCTTTCAACATATCAAATAAATCAAAATAAACCTCCCCACTGAGCAGCGCGACAGACCAGGACAAAGCAGTCACACTCATGCATCTATACTCATAATCCCATACTGTATGAGATGGGGTCTTTCACTCCCCATTGCACACACACACACACACACACACACACACACACACACACACAAACACACACTTTTGATCTGGGTTTGGCCTGGGCTTTATACAGTGACCCTAATAAACTGCGGCGTGGCCGGGCATGTTTGTCACTGTCACAGGTAAATGATGTAATTAATGACTGCGTAGCGGGGTGGATGGGAGCCGGGGTGTTAGCTTTTAAACACCTCTCCAGCTGACTGGGTTTGGGGAGGCCCAGCTGGACACAGCCAGCGGATCGATACGGGGTCAGGGGTCAGTCAACCCTCCCATTATGGCCGAGGTGGCTCCCATCATCGTCTGGCTAACGATGCCTGCAGGAGGGCCGGAGAGGGAGCCGCTGCTCCTGGGGCTCAGACTGGGGCTGAGATGGATTCAGAGACTGAAGCCTTAAACTAGTCTAGATATATGAGTATATCTGGACTATCCAACAGGCTTTAATATGGCTAGAGACTCTGCATATTCTGTAATTAAGAAATGTGTGTAACCCTGTCGGGTCACACATGGCTGATAATGTTCACAGTTCCAACACAGTGCAAAGGACGTCTTTATATTTTTACACATTGATTTCATCACAAAGTTCACACGACTTGAGAATGTTTTTGAAATAGATTTGGATTGAATATCTGAAATAATCTCAAACGAGTGGCAGATTATTTAACCCATTAGTAATTTGTCATTTTAGAGCCAAAGAACTAGGGGTTTCTTGTTGTGTACTAAAAAAAATAAAATAAACAGAGCTGTCGGCTGTCAAGATCCAGATAATAGACCAAAGATGTGTGTGTTGCCGTCAACAAACTAAAATAACCCATAACCCATACAACATAAAAACCCAGCAGCACCTGCAGTGACGGCCTCTGGCTAATCTATAGTCACTGACTAGAAAAGGACAACAGCAGGGGAGCATGAGAAATTATTCCTGGTCACAGTGGTTTAATCAATAACTTGTAGTCTATTTATAGACCGCTTTTTGTTTGGAAAAACAAAACTCATTATGTCACACATTTTGTGTGATAATGATGAATACTGTCAGATCTTGTGACCTTCACTTCCCTCAATCGAAACTTTAAAATAAACTGCCTGATTTGCTGTTGAACTATAGTATTTTTCGCCCAATGTGGTCGCAGTGAACTTTCATCCCTTCTAGTGTTTCCAAGTCGTATTATTGTCGGTGCTGCAGCAACAACACAGGACGAAACATGCGTTGATCCAATCATTTAGTTAAAAGAACAGAAATGTGCAACCAGACAGAGATGATGCCAGGCTGCCAACCTGACTGGATCACCACTGAATCTTTCTTTTTTCAAGGAGATTTTGCAAAACATTATTTGCAGAAAATAAGTTTGTCAAGAACTGTCGCTCTTACTTATGTTTTTATGCCGTTGGCTGCTGCTGTCATTTATTAAGCTGTTCTCTGGTGAGATTTCTTCAGATTTAGTGGGTGTAACTTTAAATGACTGTAGTACAATGATTTTCTATGTGAATCAAAACAAAAGAAAAATGTCATCATAGCAAACATTTTATCATCTTAGTAAACATTTATTGAACTTTTTAAATTGGATATAAGTGAGGAGCTTTTTTTCCTCCTGTATGAAGCAAAGTCTTTTTTTTTTTTTTACTCTGAATTGATGGTGTAACTGTATAATTTGTATAATTTTATTTACAGCAACAGGAATTAATATTTCAAAGAATTGCAGTGTGGCCTCTAAAGGGCCGAAGCCTCATTAATCTAAAACTTCCCTCACATTAGTGACCCTGTCCACTTCAGACCCCTCTTTACTCTGACTCAATAGCCATTCCAGTGGATCCATACAGAGATCAAAACTCACCAGCTAATTCTAAGTGTGCCTCACATTTCTTTCTTTTTTTTTTTATTCCTCTAGGCGCCCCAAGGAATACTGTGACCAGTTCTGTTCGTGATGTTGATACATTATTAATGTAACAGCAGAGGAGCAAGGGAAATCATTCCTGGCCAGATTGGGCGTGATCAATATCCTCAAAGGGCAGAACTCTAATCTAAAACTTCCTCCACATTAGCAGAACTGTCCAATTCGGACCCCTCTTTACTCAACAGCCACTTCAGCAGATCCATACAGAGATCAACACTCAACAGCTAATTTAGAGTGTGTTAGAGTTTTTTTTTTTTTTTAATGTTGTGAGCTCCCAGAGGAATACTGGGACCAGTTTTGCTCATGATGTTGATACATTATTAATATTACAGCAGTGGGGAGCAAATCGTTCGCGGCCAGATTGGGTTTGATCAATACCCTCAAAGGGCAGAAGCCTCATTAATCTAAAACTTCCTTCACATTAGCGGGACTGTCCAGTTCAGACCAGTCTTTACTCCAGCAGATCCATACACACCTCGAAACTCAACAGCTAATTTAGACTGTGCAAGAGTTTTAATGATGTCAACTCCCAAAGGAAGACAGTTTTGTTCATGATATTAATGTTGGTGCATTCTGATTGTTATAGGAATCTTAATTTGTATTTTAAAAAATGGTAGAACTTCCATGTGAACATGATTCACCTATCAGGAATCAACAGCATTAAGTTTCCTCAGTACTTTTAGAAAGATTTTCATGATCATTAAGAGAGGAGCATGTTTTATTACACTCAAAGCTCTTTTATGTATCCATTTAAATTAGTGAGAAAGCATTTTTAAAACTAGGTTTCTCCTCATTATCATTAATTAAAATGGAAATCAGGTTAAATTCACCCAAAAATAAAATTTTAGTCATTACCTACTCACCCCAATCATTTCTGGAGCTTCACAGGAAAACAACGTCCCAGCATTCTCCTAACCAACTGATGCAGAAAACATGAAAAACAACCAAGGAAAAAAATCATTAAAAGGCTCAGAGCAGCTCGTCCAGTGTAATCCAAGTCTCTGGAAGGCCTGAGATCCAACACTGATTCTAAAAGTTACTAAAGACCCTTTATAGAACCAAAATCTTCAATAGAGCGAAAAGCTATCGCGTACACCGTGTCTGAAGTGGGTGCGCGAGCTCGGCCAGGTATCATGAGTGTAAATAATGTCTTTTCAAATAAATTTAGGATTCTGTTGTTTTTCTACATTTATAAACAAGTCTCCATCCACTTCAGTTGTTTAGGAGAATGCTACAACACCGTTTTTACTGTGAAAAGAACTTCACCAGACTTTCCATCAGCATGTGAATGAGTAGATAACGACTGAACTTTCACTTTTTGGTACATTTATCCTTTAAGTGTATTTGTATATTGAAAAAATAAAATAGGTAAAACACAAAAGCCATTAAGCCAAAATACAATGAAAGTCAAGTCAATAAAAATGAACATAAATGGTTAAAAAATAAATGGGAAGATAAAAATAGCTAAAATAAAATAAAATAATTCAGGAATTTACTTGACATTGATCATATTTTAGGTGACCGTCTGCAGAATTAAAAGAGATGATTAAATAGAGTACAGCTGAAACCATCAGTCAATTAATGAATTAGCCGATCAACAGAAGATTAATCATATTTTATGCATAAATGGCAAACGTGAAGGATTTGCCCCCGTCTCAAGTTGAAAAAAAAAAGAAATGAAACAGAGGATAAAAATAGGCTTAAATGGAATCAGACATTACAAGTTTAACTTATTATCTTTTGTTGTGGATTGTTAGTCGATTTTAAATTTTTCTTTGGACTCTGAGATTTAAGGTCATGTTCAATGTTTTAGTTTTTGAACCAAAGAATTAATTGATGAACCAATTGATGAACCAATTAATGAAAAAAAAAATGAGTAGCAGACTGATCCCTACATATAACCATAAGACGTAGCCCTAAAAAATATATATATATATATTTGTTTTGTTTCGGTCGAAACTACAAAGACGACGGCTAAGATTTGTACTAAATGTGAGCAGAGACGTGCTGAGAGTTTATTCTCTACCTGTGACCCACTGGTGTTTAAAGATGTGCCTGTGGACGCACTATATTATCTTCCTATGGACAGGCTAATCCATTACCAGCCTCCTTGCGGTGCGAGTGAAATACTCGTATTAGGGCAACTGTGCGTTCAGAGGCATCATTCAGGACAATGAGCTATAGCCAGAGAGTGACAAGCTAGAAAAATGTCCCCACTTTTCAGGCTGTACAAATGACGTTTGGCCACGATAACTCACAACTGGACACTTCATTTCAAGTCAGGAGCTAGCTGGCCAGTCAAAAGCTATTATACCATCTTCTTTATTTGTGGCCCATGGTTTTGGTAGTGGGACCATCAAATAAATACTGCTAAAATGCCACTTCAGTCAAAAATATTGGCCAATTCTTTCTCTGTCGTGACTGGGTCCGGATGGCAACCTGTTTCTGATGGTATAAACCTTTTGAGAGTCAGGTGGTCGGAGCTGCCGGCATCCATCAGCTCCAGCAGCGCCCTGAGTTAGTGTTGGATATATATGCAAGTGAATAAGAGTGACCAATGCTGCTGATCCCTCGGAGCCATTCTCAAAGCATAATAGTCAAATGAATTGATTACCAATTTATCACTCAGGAATTGCTTGCTTAGAGGAATAATCATTCACCGATAAAGAAGAAATGGCTATGAATACATTTCAAGGATGACAATCTTTGAGGAGTAATAGTATAATCTGTCACTTGTGACAGTCTATTTGATTGTTCTCGATATTTCAGCCTGCTGGAATATTGGACAGAATCACGCCGGGTTGTCAGAGCCGGGCTGAGGTGTGTGTGAATTTGTCGAGTGGTGCTTTAATACGGTAATAAGGCAGTCAGAAGAACACTTAGACTTCCTAAGGTGACAGCAGCTTTATCGCGCATCGCCTCATAAAATCCCATCATATCTGTTTGCCACTATCATCAAATGCCTGTTTAGTGTGCGGCTGTGTGTGTGTGTGTGTGTATGTGAAGGAGACAGAAGGAGTGAACGCTCCGTGTTTTTGTGTGCATGAGAGCACAAAAAGATCAGCATGAAGAGTGAGTTGATCCCAGCTGAGGGCAGAAAAATACAGTCAGGGCCACAAAAGATTCTGAGCTTTTTATAAGAAAAATAAGCCCATCCTCTCACACTGAAGTGAAACATTTCTCTTTTTGCTCCTATTCCCTCCTGAAGCCCGGGCAGCTGTGGTCAAACCTGGGTCAATAAAATGTCTGTCTGTCCATTGAGTTGCCACATCTATCAAAAGATGAAAGTTTGTCTTTAAAGGAGAGATAGAATTCAGTGGAGAGAGAGTGGGCCCTTTCTGCGAGGCATGCAGGAAATTAATCAAGGAAATGGGGTTTTTGGTGTGCCTATATCACATCTAATCTATCCTTTGTCCACACGGAGCCGGCTCCAAGCCTCACCAATCAAGAGCGACACGCTGGCTTTATGAAAAGCCACTTGTTCCCTGCATAATTGGGGGGTCTCATTGCTGAGTTAAATGGGAGGTGGAGGCAGAGGGAGGGGCAGTCTTGTTTGCCCATGTAAAGTGTGATCCAGATAATAGCATTCTCATCAAAGGCGGCAATTACATTCATTACAACGGCGCAAGGCGCGCCTGCAAGGAAATTAAGTGGTGAGAGGAAAGAAAAGCTTAATATATACCTCCTTTATCCTTTCCCCCACCTCTCAGTTCTTTTTCAAATGCTCCTCGTGGAGCGGGGGACCTCAAGAAAGAAACAGTCTCAGTAAGAGAAGAATAAATCTTGTCAAAGTCCCCCTTCACCTTTCTGCCTCCAAGAGGCTCCCGTCTACCGTTACTATGGCTGCACTTGTCTAGGATTAAAAAGCTTTTCCAGGAGGGTAATCTCTAATGCAGCCCAACAAATGACACCAAGTCTTTAAAAACTGCTTAAGACCTTCTCTAAATTAAATTCCAATTTCTTTCAGGGAAGGAGGAGCGAATCAATTGTCTTGTGTGGCGTTAAACCACAAACAGCCTGTAAATCAAGCGCTTAAGAGGAGAAGGGAACCTTTTCATTCAGGCCTTTTAAATGTGAATCAGAGCAAGTGGATAACACTGCAACCTTCTCAAAGACAGGTGTTGTCGCAGAGCCCATTCTGCATGTGCCAGTGTGTATATTCAAGCGCGCTCGTGTAATTTTGATTAGTCTTGTAAAGGTTTCAAGTTCAAGTCAGGCCTTTACAAAATGTTAAGTATATGAGTCATTGTATCAGAATAGACGGACATTTTGGATCAGTATGTTTGATTTATACTATATCAGATATTAGCAACATCCAACACAGTTTGAACTCAAGCACACTGTAGGAAGTCATTTCTATGCAGGCTTCCACCAGCGTGACTACAGCATTATTGGGTGTAAATGCCAGCCCTAGTAAGCCCTATTAGAGTATTACCTGCTCTCAGTCTCATTAATACATGCTCGCTGCCCTTTAAAGGAACAGCTTAATATATTGTGCAGTGGGCATGTCATTAATGCAAAATTAAGTTTGACCAATTGTTCCCCCCTTCAGTATTTTTGGGCTTAATAAATCTGTCCTTCAACCCAAAGGCCGCGTAACAGCGGGAAATGCTCGGTTGAAAACACAACACAAGATTATTGTTTGAACGATTTATATCAAACATACCTATTGAAACAAATGAGAGCACAGAGAAGTGCGCACGACAAATCATCGTGGCTGTGTGTAAATTATTCAACAGGATCTGGCCCCGGTGGAAACCTGAGCATAATTAAATTGCAATAAAATAACATTAGTGTGGACAGGCTGTTAGAAGGTGATGTAATTGGCTGCTCCGGCGGTCATGGTTCAACTGGTGAGGTCGACTGTCACGTCTTCCACCGGTCCTGTGTGTACATGCTGTCCCCTGGGACTGGCAGCTGACAGGACTCGCTACCTGACTGTACACTGAGCTTACATGGTCTGTACAGCGATAGCCATGAGCTGTGCAATCTTGATGAGTCAGGCCTCTTATGTAAGGTTAGGACTTATAAACAATGCTAGCCTGCGTGTGCTAGCTTTGTATCTTGTGTCATGTGGAGGGCTTGTGTCTCAGAACAGTGTGTGGTCAGAAATGGGATTTCACCACTGAGGCTTGTGCGCCCTCTAGTGTCCAGATGCTGAACTGTACTCACATGTGGAGCAGCAAGGTGCACATGCAGGGCCAAATGCACCTGTCAAGAAATGTCAGAATATGTTGAAATCACACCTATAATTCAGTAAAGTGACACAAAAGTACATCATACACAAGCACAGTTACTATACAGAATAAAGCGTAGATACCTTGATGCATTTTAAAAGGGTGTTACTCACGTTACAAGGTAAAGAATTCACTGGCAGCAGGTTTACATTACTGCTGTAACTCTAATGCTTGACAGTTGCAGTTGTAATGTGGTAAAAGGATACAGCAGCCTCACTCGGCGTGGTCGTTTATCTTCTTACCCTCAGTGGTTTTCCTACAACTTTGACACAAATGGGGCAACGCGATCTTCGCCAAGCGCTTACTGGTAAATTATTGATTGTGATAAAACATGAATGAGACAATAGCTTTTGAAAGTAATGCAATTGTTGTGCCTCATTTGCCACTTGCTCATAATTGCACGCTGTACGGCCCAAAGTGTGTCACGTCATGGATGAGAGTGGATGCGCTATCAGTTAACTTCATTAGCTGGTGGCAACAGATGGGTGTTCTAAGTCCAAAAAGGCCACTGTGCCTGGGTGTCAAAGTGTATTGTTGGAGGTGTGTATGATGATCAGTTTCACTACTGATACAATCTTTTTTTTTATTATGAAATAATGACTTTGAGTCTAGAGGGTTTTTTTTAATAACAAAGATTGTTTCTAAAAAGAGTTGGCAGGCAACCAGCTCCTTCAAGTCCTCCTTCAACTGCACTAATCACAATTTAAAGGAGCATTATGTAGATTTAAAGAAGAAATTCAAACTCTCAATTTAATATAATTAAAATCTAATGTTTCAGATATATTTACCTTTTCCACAACTGAATAAACAAGCGGTTTTCAGAGGAAAATAAGGTCCCTAGAACACTGTGTGAAGCTTATAAAGAAAACCTTTGAGGTCAGTTTGTTTATTTAGTTTATGCTGTCTTGAAAACAAAGAGTTTGTTCATTGTTGTTTTTCTTGTTATCTTATGTTGGCTACTGCCGAAGATATAATTCTACTCTTAAAAACACTTTATAACATCATGTTTAAGGCTACTAAATCACCTCATCTGTCAGGTGTTTTTTAGCTAGCAGTCTTTTTAGATGTTAGCACTCCTTCACAAGTTTATTTTGAAAACAGGCATGTTAAATGAGACCTAACCCTCTCCTATGCCTAACGTCATATCAAAAACTGCAGTGAGCCAGTGTATTTGTGAATAATATATTATTTATGCTAAACTATATCTTACCCATCCCTCTGTAGCAAGCTCTTAGGTCGTTTAGTTAGCTAACTTCGGTCTTCAAGCACGGAAATATGGCACGCGGCTCTTTGTCGATTCATACTGTACTTCAGTAGTGATGGTTATATATTTTTTCATACTATATGAGACACTGTTTTGCTTTGTATTTGGCCAAAGTTACCGCTTGAGTGGAGGGAACCTTTCTTCGCGGGCGCAAAGAGCTAATGGCCGGACGGTTTTCACCGGTGCACACTCAGCGAACTTTCACCCCTCAACCGCTTTATTGTTTTGATTTAGCAGGTAGTCTTTTAGTGTGACTTGTAACAGGCGATTTGGCTGAAAGGCAATTTTTAAACTATCATTGCTGTTGCGGGTTTACTCAAGCGTGTACGGACGATGTGAATAATGACCGTGTCAGACAGATACACAACGTTTCTGTTGACAAAGATGTTTTCCCCGAGATAAGCTAACGTTAGCTGTCTGGCTAACGTAGCGTACGTAGCTTTGGTAACAACATGACGACGATGAGCGGTGTGTAGGAGCGACCGACCAGACATCGGATCGCGCCGATTTCCTGCTTGTCAATCACGGATCCAGGATTATCCTGTCTTTGTGTCTGGATAGCCTCGATCCGGTTTATACAACCAAACAAACAAAAACTGGCCACATTTAACCAACAACAACTTATATTCAAAGAGGTATGTGTGCGCCTGTAAAAATCAAATGAGCTAGCTAACGTAGATGACAGCGCTACTTTGAGTTTTTGATTTTGATTTTGTTGGTCGCATGTTTATTCCATTTAAGTGATGTGCTTAATTCCCTGACCTCACGCTGATCCACCTTTGCTCTTCAGTAATTGTGCTCGGCTGGACATTCGCATCTCTTTCTTTCAATGGGTGAGGAAAAACCAGACACGCTTGACTTTGTGAAGGATTTCCAAGAGTATCTGAGCCAGCAGACTCAACATGTGAATATGATATCAGGCTCCGTCAGCGGCGTCAAGGAGGCGGACGAGCTGCCTCCAGGTAACCAACTGTGGCATCTATTGTCTTCAATCCAACCTACTATGCATGTTCAGCAGTTTTTTTTGTTTTTTTTTAAGGCGTCTGGCTTTTTCTGCAGTTTGGGCAAACAGCTGACAATTTCACCTATAAACCTAGTCTGATGTTTGATTTCAGGTACTTTACACAGTTTGCAATTTCATGAATGTCATAGCTGCTCAAGTAATCAGACAGTCATCCTTGTCGATATACTTGAATAAGTGTGATTAAAGCTGTTGTAGTCACTTGAATCCGAATGTAGTGTTTGACTGCATGTTATTTTGTAATCAACTGTAGAAATGCGTGAAGAGCAGCTACAGTGTTTCCCTGAAGTATAATCAGTGTGTCATCCCAATTTTTGTGATGATTAAATGATAAGTTCTGCTGATGTTATTGTGCGCAGACTGCAGTCAGAATGGACTGGATCACCCCTCAGTGGACATGTCCCTGGAGGACAGCTCAGGGATCCTCGTCGATGGTTTTGAACGGACCTATGACGGGAAGCTCAAGTGCCGCTACTGCAACTACGCAACCAGAGGCACAGCGAGACTCATTGAGCACATCCGCATTCACACAGGTGAGTGCTGCTAGTTTAATTCAGGGGATAACATTCCCAAGATTTTGTTACTCAGCCTGTTTTCCACTTTTAAACAGGAGAGAAACCTCATCGCTGCCACCTGTGCCCGTTTGCTTCGGCCTATGAGCGTCACCTGGAGGCCCACATGCGATCGCACACTGGTGAGAAGCCTTATAAATGTGAGCTGTGCTCCTTCCGCTGCAGTGATCGCAGCAACTTGTCACACCATCGCCGCCGACGCCACAAACTCCTGCCGATGAAAGGTGCTCGCTCGCTTTCCCATAAGAAGATGCTGAGTGTTTTACAGAAGAAGGCCAGCTCATTAGGCTACGGCCGCCGACTCCTCATCAACTTCAGCCCCCCTTCAATGGTGGTGCACAAGGCTGATAATGTGAACGACTTCTCCCATGAGCTGCCCCACTTACGCCAGGAGACCTATGATGGTCAGAGTCGAGCAGTCGAGGACGGGCACTCGGCCAATCAAAATCACCATCACCACCATGACATGGTGATGGATAATCCCCTGAACCAGCTGTCCACCCTGGCGGGCCAGTTGGCCAGCCTCCCTTCAGAGTCTCAGGCACAGAGTCAACCTCCCATGTCTCCAGGAGCAGAGTCCATCGTTGATGAGAAGCCCTTCCTCATCCAGCAGCCCCACCCTGCCACAGCTCCTGTGGCTGTCACAGCCAGCATGGCCCATGCCTCCTCCTCTTCCCCAATCACCCCAGAGCCCCGGGCACCGCCCCACAGCAATTGCAGTCCTGGAGGGGGACCCTGCAGCGAGCACAGTGGGCGCACCAGTACCCCTAGTATCTCCAACAGCCAACCCAGCACGCCGGCCCCAGGCCTGTCTGCCCCACTCCAGGACCCCCATGTGCTGCATCACTGCCAGCACTGTGACATCTACTTCCCTGACAACATCCTTTACACCATCCACATGGGCTGCCATGGCTACGAGAACCCATTCCAGTGCAACATCTGTGGCCACAAGTGCAAAAGCAAGTATGACTTTGCCTGCCACTTTGCCCGGGGGCAGCACAAGTAATGGCTGAACGAGGAAGTCTTTGAAAGATCTTTTAACGGACAGCTTTGTTTTATTGATTCCATAGTAATTTTATTTATTGGTCTTTTACTTGGCCTTGATGTAGCCTAGCCTTTGAAGTTGTACTTATACAGGAAAATGTCAACATTCAGATGGTTTCATTTTGTATGGTGCCCATTCAAGTGTATTATAAAGGGATGATCAGTGTTTTTTCAACAGGTTGAGAATTCATTTGTGGGGGTGGAGTTGCACTAAACTGCTGTCATAAATCAGAAAACGGCTGCCCTACTAGCCAAACTGATGACTCTCGTTTAGCGTAGTAGCTTACCAGCTGCCTTGGGATTTACCTTAAGTACACAAACTTAACTGATTGGCAAGTGCATCAGATACTGTGACAGAAAAGGCTTTCAATGCACCTCTCTAAAGCAAATTAAGATGGGTGCCATTTTACACAAGTTGTATGGCACCCTGTCACACCAAGGTGAATGAAAATATCTGGTGGCTGGAAGGACTTTGTCCAGCATTCTGAACGCAACCTATAAATAAATACAGTTCTAACACTCTGATGCTTAGAGCAGAGTACACATTATCAGATCATATACGTGCAGTTGTCAAATGTACTGTTTTGTATTGTCTGTGGAACCTGCCAAGAGAGTTAAGGCAGGAGGACCTACTAACACAGCAAGTTGGCTCTCACTCTCAAAACATGGAAACAAAAAGAAGAAACTCTAAAGCAGTTTTCCCAAATAAATTCTCAACACTCCTGAAGGTATATCTAAAGATTGCTCTGATGATAGGAGCAAAACTGTTGGCCTGGAGAGATCTTAAGCCTTGTTGAAATTATTTCAGTGCTTGGTGCATTACTATTTCTTTGCAGTGCCTGACATAGTCACTTTCTTGTGTGTCGAAAATAGAGAGGACTGTTATTTTGAAGATTAATTATTATTATTGATTATTACAATAACTTACTGTAACAGATAGGCCCAAACCTTAAAAAAAAGTGGCCATTGTAGTTTTCTATGGTAGCAATTTCCTTTTTTTCTGCCAAAATTCTGCTCCATGAATGCTGCTAAGAAACTTTGGGATCAAAAATATATGGATGGCATCCACAGTAAAAACCTGACCAAACTTTGTATCAGTGGTTTCTGGTCAGCAAGTTGTTCGACTAGATTTTATAGGGAGTCGTGTTGTTTGGACACACAGTGCCCTTCTTTAACCAGCATCATGGTAATTTCACTCAGTTTGTTAAAAGGGTTTTACATATCCTTTTTGATTACATAATGTCACATTCTGATGTTTTGATATTGTATGTAGTCCCTTTGATATCCAGTGTCTACATGTTTAGGACAGGATCACCAAGTCTCGTGTCTCATAAGAACACTTTCAGAATTGCCACGTAGCACTGGGGATGCCACGTTTTAGCCTTTGTGATAACAAACACTGAGATTCCCCTTTTACCTTACGGATTCCAGTGCTTTTCTGAATATTTACTGAGTATTGTATTCTGAGTGGTTGGATAGATGTTCAGTGTCAAAAAAGCAAAATCATGTTGCAGTGAGACTGCTACTTTAGCAAGATTGTTGTTTGTCTTGGGTACTGTTGTCTGTTGCATAGCAACATGCGTGGAGAACATAGGCACTGTTTTTAGGACCACCTCTTTGTCACCATGCTTACCAGTAACTGGGGCATCCAGTAATGACTGCCTTGTGTTCTCGCAGTGTGTCGTAGGTTCATAGGTAACAGTGAATGTCAAAGCCTTTTGGCGATCACTCTCTCCCTCTGGGATGGCAAATCATTTTACTGTGACATGGATTAATCTAACTAATTTATAAGTAAAGTGTTTTCTAACTGAGCTGTGCTTTGTCTTTTCTTTTCCTCCACATCTTCTTTTCTATCACTAACAGTAGTGTTGTTTTTATTATTATGGGATGTTAACATTTGACGTTCATAATGAAATACACAAACACAGATTGTCTTTTGATGCTGTCTTTTTAATCAGGTAATGATGAAGAGAGAAGAGAGGTTTATTATAGTTAGGTGTGACAGTGAACAGAATGGTAGTGATGATTGGTAAATATGATGCAGCTCATTGCTGTGTCTGCTTAAGCCTCGTCCTGCTCCTTAGCCCCTTCTTCCTTTTTCTCAGAGGCTAGAGAAGAGAAGTGGTGAAATGTTTTTTTATTAGAATGTTTTCTTGAGATCATGAGAACACAGTTGCTTTTCTTACTGATATCATCCTTCAATTGATCCGTTAACGGTTTCAAAACTAGGCACAAGTGGATACAGACCTCTGAGTTGGATGGGACCCAGGACCAGAGTTTGGCTGTCGTGTTCTGTCCCCAGGTCTCTGGCCACACGCGTTCTGCAGTTAGGCGGATTGTGGCAGCGGGAATTGCTGTCAGAGGCTGGGCATATCAGGACCTTGCACTGGATGTACACCGACTCTGCGGCTCGCAGGAACTGGAAGGCCCTAAATGTGAAACGGGCATAGGGACGGAGGCCAGTGTAGTAGGGCCTGAAGGTGCTGTCCACGGGACATCTGGAGGTGAAACGAGAAACTGTTACTGGACAGTACTGATACTGTAAATATGCAAAGTTATCAGAAGAGTAAGGACGAGGTAAACTTCCTTTTCGGCGTGTCTGGTGGCAGACAAAATTGTGTAGATTTTGAGAGGTTTATAGGAAACCAACGTAAACACTTCTTTATTTGTTACATTGTGTATATCAGCATTTACAAAGCCATCCTGTTGAATTTGAAAACAAATAGAGGGCAGCACATCACCAGAACAACTGCTGCTACATAACTATAGTTACCGTTAGCTAACTAGCTCAGATAGCCATACAGCTAGCAGGCCAAGCTAAGGGCAGACTGAGTACTGGGGGTGTTTCCACCACTAGCACAGGAGCTTTGAACACAGTAGGCTGGGTCTAGTTGATTAGCATGCTTACTTCAGTTAGTATCTCCACCACACAAAACATCAACGTTATAATCTCCAAACTGTTATTTCTTCCTTCAGTTAAAATTCTGAGGTACATGAGGTACGTTCTCATCTTACCCGTTACGGACCAGGTAGTACGATCTGGTCTCGAAGTCATGGGGTGATGGTGATGTCACGCAGGTGTCAAGGAAGATGACCAGATTGCTCGATTGCCTGCTCAGATCCACTTGGACATACAAGTTCTGGTTGAGCGTCACCTTGTATGGCACTTGAGTCACCTAAGAATATAAATTCAAAGTGTCAGCGTGTATTCACCAATGGAAATTTCTGCACAGTCTCCCCTCTACCACCCGAATGCACCTGGTAGTAGAAGCTGCTGGATGTGTAGAAGTTCATGCTGGTGTTGAATTTGCCTGTGCCCACAATGCTGCTGTTACCAAGATGTTCAACAAGGTACATGATCTGGGACACTGAGTCCTGATCCATTTGACAGGCCACGTTCAGCTTCAAGTGAACCTGGCGTGTGATCTCTCCGTAGCTGGAGGTGTCGGCCCGGAGAGTGTTGGTGTACACGACTCTGCCATTCTCAATCTGTTCAACGTAGAAGATAGTGGAACATAGTAACACACAAGATCCCACCGACATGTAATTGTCCCATAATTTGTGGGAAGCGCTGTATATTGTTCATGTTTTCCAGCCGGTCATGGGTTTGCTACCTTTTTATCGTTGCCACAACTTTCGATCGGGAACCTGAAGACAACCTGAGAACTGGAAATCTGGGGTCTGCAGCGTTCGTCATTCAGGTAAAGATTGTCGCCGTCGTAGCCGAGAGAGTTCAGGTAAGACCTCTGAACCACAATGTTCATGTTGTCTGAGGAACAGCTAACCTGACCTGCCGAAGGACCGTGTTCA
Source organism: Acanthopagrus latus (assembly GCF_904848185.1). Taxonomy (NCBI): domain Eukaryota; kingdom Metazoa; phylum Chordata; class Actinopteri; order Spariformes; family Sparidae; genus Acanthopagrus; species Acanthopagrus latus. The sequence continues at coordinate 21,211,478 of NC_051053.1, read as the reverse complement.
CAAGACATTTTCAACAGCTGTAGTCACTTTAAAGATCTAACACCACAGACTCCAAACTACAAGTGTTTAGTGTCCAAATAACGTTCTAACCATTATAAAGTCAGGTCTTCTCAAAATGAATTCACTAGTAGTTCAACACTGATTAACCACCAAAATGAAACTTCAGTCATTTTCTGCACACTCCCATGCCAGTGGAGAGTCAGGTGACATTTCTGGAGCTTAACAGCAAAACAGCATTGTAAGCATTTGTAAGGTAAAAATACAAAAGACATATAGTTTGAAGAGTGTAATCCAAGTCTCCCAGTTGAAGCCCAGAGACAGAGTTATTTACACCCTTTTTTCAAGCTCAACAATGCACTGAGGGACTTTTTACACTGCAGCTGTGTTTTTCAGTGAAGCCCCGTAAATGTTTTGCAAACAGAGAAACTCCTTTTGATTTTTCATCAGCATGCGAGTGAGCAGATAATGACAGTATTTTCATTTTCTCATCTTCCTTTAGTGGCTTAGGAGTTGTAGAATATGTAGAACAAGGCATTTATAACTTTAAAATAGCTAATATGCATGCTAATAAGCAACTACCATTTAATGTGTTCCCTGATCTAAAGTGTTATCTGAGGTTGACATTTGGTTGATTGAATGAAATGACGTGGGTATGCTAATGCTACAATTAGAAAGGAGATTGTTTTACACTTGAGTAAAACTGGAGGAATCAAGAGACGGGTTTAAAAAGAAAAGCAGGAGAGGCCACTTTTAGTCCCCCCAAAAAGCATCTTTTATCAGACCATCCCTTTACAATTCCCATTGGACATCACAGAGTTCATCACATTTACTAACCAAATCAAAACTAGATACTCTTATACCTACAATTAGATATACAATGACTGTACCTGAGCTCGCTGGCAGAGAGCTTATGAACTCTGCTTTGAAGCCTCGGGCAACCACACCTCTATTACTCCGGAAGACCACATTCATGGAGTTGGAAGAAGAGTGGAAAGTAGCCAAGCTGTTGTTGCACACTGTCCCCATATACGACGATCCATCATAGACTTTAATGTAGTCACAATCACAGCAGTTCTCCAATCTGTTTTTTATGAGGATGATAAGAAATGATTGACTTACTCACTTTAGAGCCTAACTTGATTCTATTTGCAGGTTGTTGTTTTTTTACTTTTCAAGTTATGCTAATCTAGAGATCTGTATGTATTTCCATCATCACATCATTTCTCCATTTGTAGTTCACATAATAAAGCTGCTCATTTATATGATGATTATGATCCCCAGAAAGCAGTCCATTCTTCACTCACTGCATGTACGTGAATGCCAGGAAGATTCTTTGGTCACTTGAAGCTCTAAGACGCCAGATGCAGTAGGCGTTGTCTGGGTAGAAGGAGGGGTGGCTCGGGCTGGTGAAATTGCCAGAGCCAAACAGATCTCCTCCACAGGGGGGTGCTTAAAAGTGGACAAGATAACATGAGGGTCATTTCAGTGAAGTGTGTTTGCAGCAGGATCATTTTGCACACTGAAGATCCTGCAAAAATGTAATTGATATTTTTATTATTTCACAAATAGGTTGTTGGGAGGTTTTCATACCTGTGACAGGGCTTTCAGTGCTGAAGTAATCTTCATGACAGAGAAAAAAAAGGTGTTACTGTTATACTGTGTAACTAAACATTCAGATAAACCAGCAACTGTGACCAAAAAATATCATTACAGGAAACTTGAGCTGCAGAACAAAACATTTCCCATCACTGAAATCACTCTCTACACTCTCTGTATTGAGACTTCTTAGACTTTATGGATTTCATTACAGTTTAGATGCTGCATATTGTTTGAAATTAAACATTTTAATTAAATTTTTTTTTAATTAAATTAATAAACAACAGTAATCATTGTGACGTACCCACAACTTCGTAGAAAGCCCGAAATCCTGAGGAGCTAACACTATTGTCAGTCCTGAAATGCACAGTCAGGTAAGGACCGGTGGAGTAGAAAGTGGCAGTGTTCCTGCCACACACCTTCCCCAGAAGACTGCTGCTGATGCTGGAGCCATCGTAGATGGAAACCGAATCACAAACACAATTTGAACAAACCTCCATGCTGTGAAAGAAGAGCAGGTGTTTAAATTTAAAGCTAAAAAGAGAATTCAACACAATAGTTGTTAGTGTTCACAAATGGCCTCCTGTGAACTTACTTGACATAAGAGAACTGCAGCCGAATGACTGAGTATCCTGGTCTGATGTACCAGATACAGTCTGTATTGTGTGGGTATGCAGACGGATAGTTTGGGCTGGTAAAACTTCCACTGTAGCCATACAGGTAACCACCACATGATGTGCGATCTTAGGATCATGAAAATTAAGAAAATGAATCACTCATCAATGTGAATTTTCTTTTCTTAAACACCAGTGAGAGCACGGGAAACCACAGATAAAAACCCTATCATGAAGACTATAAAAACACAAAGATGATCTTTCCAACTACTGCTCAGTCTGATGTTGCTCAGACACAAAAGCCAGAGAGTATGTTATCAGAAGAATCAGAAATGTTTGGTCATGAAGACAGTTAAATACCTGTGGTGCTGGGTGTTTCCGTAGTCGTTGTGTAGTAACACTCATCTGAAGCAAATAAGCAAAAAGCAAACCAGACCATCAGCAAGAAGATCGGCTTTTTATGTACAATTAATATTCTAGTGCCTGTGACCAGGTTGAGTTCAGACCTGATAAGTCATAAAATTATAACTATTTTTATGATGGCAAGATTTGGATTGTGTTTAATTGGAAAAGATCAGAGCTTCTCTTGTGTTTGTTGAAACCAGGATGACTTGGCCTCAATTTGCGTTGTTTTGCCATGTTAAAAAATGTTCTTCCTTGCTGTTGCCGTCGAGAAGCAAATATTGCTTCAGGAAACACGGCCGTATCTGGTCAAAAGTCTCTTATTGTCAAGCTTGTCTGACCCTTTTGCTTCCTACAAAAAAGGATAAAACAAAGAAACTGGAGTGACATCTAAGACCCCATAACATGACTTCAAATGTAACTAACCGCCACGGTGTTTCCAGTCGCAACATCCTGTGTCAGCACTAAATACATCATATTAAGCAGAAAAGATGCCAGTTCATATCACTTTACAGTCAGTTTTCTGTGAAATCTTTGGATAATAATTCCTGAAATTGTCTTATGAGGAATGGTATTGAAGTAGTATATTTCAGTGTGATGCAAGATGCTTTTCAGTTAAAATCATGACCATAGTTTTAAGCGACATGATACCTACAGTAGTAATCAGGACAACAGTTTCCATAGTATTGACAGGAGCTTCTGCAGGAGCAGCTTCCCATGTGATTGCCACAGTTGTAACGACATGAGGGCTGTTCTGAGAGAGGACACAGTCTTAACCAAAGTATTCAGAGTTCTCTGTGAGGACAAATGAATATGATGGAGCTATGGCCTTAGGAATGTTTGGTCATGAAGACAGTTAAATACCTGTGGTGACTTCTGGTGTCATAGATGATGCCGGGCACTCATCTGAAGCAAATAAGCAAAAAGTCTGTAATCGGGCTGGATTCAGACTTGACAAGTAATAACATTATAACTATTTTAATGATGGCGTGCTGAGGATAAATTTGGTGAGACAGAATGACACTAAATCATAGTTCACTTTGTTTCACCCCCCTCATCTGCTGCCTCCAGGGTCAACCAAAAGGGAAAATTAAAGATACTACGTCTTCATAGTCCTAGTAAAGTAATAGTACTCTAAGTTTTCAGAGTAAATTTACTCATTCCACAGAAAACTGGACAGTACATCGGCACATATGACATTATTGTTAACACTAAATAGATCAGCACTGTTTCACTGTTGTACTAGGTCCAGATGGAGCTAGTGTTAACCAGTTTATTTACAGTTGTGTAATTTAGTCTGTTGGTTTCCAACCTAGAGGTCGGGCTCCCTCCAGAGGGTCAGAGGGATAATTAATGGGGCACGAAGAAGAAATTTCTGCTGAGTAAACTTTTATTCATATTGTGGCCATGCTTGCTTTTTTGTAAAGTAATAATTATCTAAACCTCTTAGTTACTCTTTATCTCTTTGTGTGAACAGTCACCGTATGTAAATCACACTGTGTAAAACGTTGGGAGAACTGATAACAACTCATCAACATCTGATACATGATGAGAGGCAGCGACCACACTGCTTTTGAGTTCACTCATATGATCTTCAACTATTCACTGTATTTTATAAACTCAGCATATGTTGTTTGTTTGAAAAATGTATATCTGAAGAGGAACTAATGGCTATAGCTGCCAAATGAGTTAAATGGGGGTAAAACATTTGATGTTTTCCTCTGAAACGTAGAGGAGTTGAGAACTCTGGACAACAGTTTCAAACATTATGATGCACCTGCTGTTTATACAGCAACTGTGAACAAAATAATATGAACACATCATATCCATGTAAGTGCTGAGTAATCTGACAGATTGACTGGCTCCTCAGAAATGTAGAGGAGGTGATAAACACAAAGAATTATAGATTGGAAATACAGATGTAACGGACCTCAAAACTCACTGAAGTTAATGTTTTTAGTGACTTTCCATCACTACTTACCATAATAGTCTCGACAACAGTCTCAAAGACAGGGATGGATACAGAACCTGTTCATACTGTTGATTTGTTAGACATGGCACTTACAGTAGTAGTCATGGCAACAGTTGCCATAGTATTGACAGGAGCTTGAACAGGAGCAGCTTCCCATGTGACTGCCACAGTTGTAACGACATGAGGGTTGATCTGAGAGACACAGGAGGACACAGTCTTAACCAACGTATGTACAGCTCTCTGTGAGGAGAAATAAATATGATGGAGCTGTGGCCTTAGAAATGTTTGGTCATGAAGACAGTTAAATACCTGTGACGACGTCATCTACAGTCCACCAGTTATCACCTGATGGATTATAAGAAAAAACAAATGAGACAAAATGTCAGAGTATCGGCCACATAAAGACCAGTGAGAGCACGGGAAACCACAGATAAAAACCCTGTCATGAAGACTATAAAAACACAAAGATGATTTTTCCAACGACTGCTCAGTCTGATGTTGCTCAGACACAAAAGCCAGAGAGTATGTTATCAGAAGAAGACAGTTAAATACCTGTGGTGCTGGGTGTTTCCGTAGTCGTCGTGTAGTAACACTCATCTGAAGCAAATAAGCAAAAAGCAAACCAGACCATCAGCAAGAAGATCGGCTTTTTATGTACAATTAATATTCTAGTGCCTGTGACCAGGTTGAGTTCAGACAAGTCATAAAATTATAACTATTTTAATGATGGCGTGCTGAGGATAAATTTGGTGAGACAGAATGACAAACATTATGATGCACCTGCTGTTTATACAGCAACTGTGAAAAAAATAATATGAACACATCATATCCATGTAAGTGCTGAGTAATCTGACACACTGACTGGCTCAGGTGAGGTAGCCTAATGTCAGATCACAAACATCAGCCAAGATTGCTTCCTTCTTATTTACTTGGTAAAGTTTGAAAGATTTGGAAACCGACAGACTGATTGATGCTGATGTATTTTTAAGATGGCATTAATTGTGTTTAATTGGAAAAGATCAGGGCTTCTCTTGTGTTTGTTGAAACCAGGATGACTTGGCCTCAATTTGCGTTGTTTTGCCATGTTAAAAAATGTTCTTCCTTGCTGTTGCCGTCGAGAAGCAAATATTGCTTCAGGAAACACGGCCGTATCTGGTCAAAAGTCTCTTATTGTCAAGCTTGTCTGACCCTTTTGCTTCCTACAAAAAAGGATAAAACAAAGAAACTGGAGTGACATCTAAGACCCCATAACATGACTTCAAATGCAACTAACCGCCACGGTGTTTCCAGTCCCAACATCCTGTGTCAGCACTAAATACATCATATTAAGCAGAAAAGATGCCAGTTCATATCAGTTTACAGTCAGTTTTCTGTGAAATCTTTGGATAATAATTCCTGAAATTGTCTTATGAGGAATGGTATTGAAGTAGTATATTTCAGTGTGATGCAAGATGCTTTTCAGTTAAAATTGTGACCATAGTTTTAAGCAACATGATACCTACCGTAGTAATCAGGACAACAGTTTCCATAGTATTGACAGGAGCTTCTGCAGGAGCAGCTTCCCATGTGATTGCCACAGTTGTAACGACATGAGGGCTGTTCTGAGAGAGGACACAGTCTTAACCAAAGTATTCAGAGTTCTCTGTGAGGACAAATGAATATGATGGAGCTATGGCCTTAGGAATGTTTGGTCATGAAGACAGTTAAATACCTGTGGTGACTTCTGGTGTCATAGATGATGCCGGGCACTCATCTGAAGCAAATAAGCAAAAAGTCTGTAATCGGGCTGGATTCAGACTTGACAAGTAATAACATTATAACTATTTTAATGATGGCGTGCTGAGGATAAATTTGGTGAGACAGAATGACAAACATTATGATGCACCTGCTGTTTATACAGCAACTGTGAACAAAATAATATGAACACATCATATCCATGTAAATGCTGAGTAATCTGACACACTGACTGGCTCAGGTGAGGTAGCCTAATGTCAGATCACAAACATCAGCCAAGATTGCTTCCTTCTTATTTACTTGGTAAAGTTTGAAAGATTTGGAAACCGACAGACTGATTGATGCTGATGTATTTTTAAGATGGCATTAATTGTGTTTAATTGGAAAAGATCAGGGCTTCTCTTGTGTTTGCTGAAACCAGGATGACTTGGCCTCAATTTGCGTTGTTTTGCCATATTAAAAAATGTTCTTCCTTGCTGTTGCCGTCGAGAAGCAAATATTGCTTCAGGAAACACGGCCGTATCTGGTCATCTATGACACACTTCTGGTGTCATAGATGATGCCGGGCACTCATCTGAAGCAAATAAGCAAAAAGTCTGTAATCAGGCTGGATTCAGACTTGACAAGTAATAACATTATAACTATTTTAATGATGGCGTGCTGAGGATAAATTTGGTGAGACAGAATGACACTAAATCATAGTTCACTTTGTTTCACCCCCCTCATCTGCTGCCTCCAGGGTCAACCAAAAGGGAAAATTAAAGATACTACGTCTTCATAGTCCTAGTAAAGTAATAGTACTCTAAGTTTTCAGAGTAAATTTACTCATTCCACAGAAAACTGGACAGTACATCGGCACATATGACATTATTGTTAACACTAAATAGATCGGCACTGTTTCACTGTTGTACTAGGTCCAGATGGAGCTAGTGTTAACCAGTTTATTTACAGTTGTGTAATTTAGTCTGCTGGTTTCCAACCTAGAGGTCGGGCTCCCTCCAGAGCGTCAGAGGGATAATTAATGGGGCACGAAGAAGAAATTTCTGCTGAGTAAACTTTTATTCATATTGTGGCCATCCTTGCTTTTTTGTAAAGTAATAATTATCTAAACCTCTTAGTTACTCTTTATCTCTTTGTGTGAACAGTCACCGTATGTAAATCACACTGTGTAAAACGTTGGGAGAACTGATAACAACTCATCAACATCTGATACATGATGAGAGGCAGCGACCACACTGCTTTTGAGTTCACTCATATGATCTTCAACTATTCACTGTATTTTATAAACTCAGCATATATTGTTGTATGAAAAATGTATATCTGAAGAGGAACTAGTAGCTATAGGTGAGTAATGAGTTAAATGGGGGGTAAAACATTTGATGTTTTCCTCTGAAACGTAGAGGAGTTGAGAACTCTGGACAACAGTTTCAAACATTATGATGCACCTGCTGTTTATACAGCAACTGTGAACAAAATAATATGAACACATCATATCCATGTAAGTGCTGAGTAATCTGACAGACTGACTGGCTCAGGAAGAGAAGGATGGATGCAGAACCTGTTCATACTGTTGATTTGTTGGATGTGGCACTTACAGTAGTAGTCATGGCAACAGGTGGCATAGTATTGACAGGAGCTTGAACAGGAGCAGAGACCCATGTGATTGCCACAGTTGTAACGACATGAGGGATAAAAATCTGAGAGACACAGGAGGACACAGTCTTAACCAAAGTATTTACAATTTTCTGTAAGGAGAAATTAATATGATGGAGCTATGGCCTTAGAAATGTTTGGTCATGAGGAGAGTTAAATACCTGTGAAGTAGTCATGTGTAGGCTCCCGGTTATCAGCTGATGGAACAAATGAGACAAAATGTCAGAGTATCGGCCACATAAAGACCAGTGAGAGCACGGGAAACCACAGATAAAAACCCTGTCATGAAGACTATAAAAACACAAAGATGATCTTTCCAACTACATCAGTCTAATGTTGCTCAGACACAAAAGCCAGAGAGTATGTTATCAGAAGAAGACAGTTAAATACCTGTGGTGCTGGGTGTTTCCGTAGTCGTCGTGTAGTAACACTCATCTGAAGCAAATAAGCAAAAAGCAAACCAGACCATCAGCAAGAAGATTGGCTTTTTATGTACAATTAATATTCTAATGCCTGTGACCAGGTTGAGTTCAGACTTGATAAGTCATAAAATTATAATCATTTTAATGATGGTGTGCTGAGGATAAATTTGGTGAGACAGAATGACACTAAATCATGGTTTACTCTGCTTCACCCTCCTCATCTGTTGCCTCCAGAGTCAACCAAAGGGGAAAGTTAAAGATACTACGTCTCCATAGTCTTAGTAAAGTAATAGTATTCTAAGTATTCAAAGGAAATTTACTCATTCCACAGAAAACTGGACAGTACATTGGCACATATTACATTATTCTTAACACTAAATACATGAGCACCATTTCATTGTTGTAGTAGGTCCAGATGGAGCTAGTGTTAACCAGTTGCAATCTTCAACTATTCATTGTATTTTATAAACTCAGCATATGTTGTTGTGTGAAATATATATACCTGAAAATAAACTAGTAGCTATAGCTGCCAAATGCATTAAATGGGGGGTAAAAAATGTAACATTTTCCTCAGAAATGTAGTGGAGTTAAAGCACAAAGAATTATAGATTGGAAATACAGATGTAAAGGACCTCAAAACTCACTTGAGCTAATGTTCTTAGTTACTTTCCATTACTGCTCACCATAAGAGTCTGGACAACAGTATCAAAGAGAGGGATGGATGCAGAACCTGTTCATACTGTTGATTTGTTGGATGTGGCACTTACAGTAGTAGTCATGGCAACAGTTGCCATAGTATTGACAGGAGCTTGAACAGGAGCAGCTTCCCATGTGACTGCCACAGTTGTAACGACATGAGGGTTGATCTGAGAGACACAGGAGGACACAGTCTTAACCAACGTATGTACAGTTCTCTGTGAGGACAAATGAATATGATGGAGCTGTGGCCTTAGAAATGTTTGGTCATGAAGACAGTTAAATACCTGTGACGACGTCATCTACAGTCCACCAGTTATCACCTGATGGATTATAAGAAAAAACAAATGAGACAAAATAAGTACTGGCCACTTACAACAACCCTACGATGAAGACTATAAAAAAAACAAAGATGATCTTTTCAACTACTGCTCAGTTTAATGTTGCTCAGACACAAAAGCAAGAGAGTCATGAAGACAGTTAAATACCTGTGGTGGCGTCTGGTTCCATAGTCGATGCCGGGCAGTAATCTGAAGCAAATAAGCAACAAGCAAACAAGACCATCAGTTATTTCTGTGTTATCATCATTATAATACCTGTAACCAGGTGGGATTCAGACTTCACCTACCAGAATCAATAAAAAGTAAAGTTAGAGATACTGCATCTTCATGGTCCTATTAAAGTAATAGTTCAGAGGAAATTACAGTGAAATATATTCAAAGTATCAACAGTAAAGTATTATTGACATGCTTTTTGTGACTCTGTCATACCTCTTAGTTACTCTTTACCTCTTTGTATGAACAGTTATGTAAATCAAACTGTGTAAAAACAACACACTGCTCTTGAGTTCACCAGAAGCCGAGAACACAAAGAACTGAAGACTGGAAAGAACCTCAAAAACTCACTTGACTAAATGTTCTTTGTTACTTTCCATCAGTGCTTACCATAATAGTCTGAACAACAGTTTCCTCTGTATTCACAGCCTGAAGAGCAAGAGCAGGTTCCAACCTGGTAGCCACAGTTGTACCTGCAGGAACCTTGAGCTGCAGAGAGTTCAGACGAAAAACAGTTCCCACCACTGAAATCACTTTCTACATATTTGATGGGTTATAAAGAGTCTCTTTTTTTTTTAGAAAGAGACTACTATATACAGAACTCAAACGGAGACACATATTGTTTAAAATACACAAACATCTTGATCACAATCATTGCAACGCACCCACAACTCGGTAGTCAGCACGAAATCCTGAGGAGCTAATGCTACTGTCACTCTTGAAACGCACGGTCATGTAAACACCGGTGGAGTGGAAGGTGGCGGTGGTGTTGCCGCACACCGTCCCCAGAAGCCTGTAAGCGGTGTTGAAGCCATCATAGACGTAAATGGCATCATATATGCAGCTAGGATGATCCTCAATGCTGTGAAAGAAAAACAGAAGTTTGAACTTAAAGCCAGAGATAGTATCAAGTTTGTGATAACAGGTGCCTCCGGGGTATACAGAGTGTTGCTTACGATATGAAGGGGAAGTTCAGCTGCACAATTCCACTTCCAAATCTGAGGTACCATATGCACTCTGAATTATCCGGGTAATTGTCTGGATAGCCAGGGCTGTAGAAAGTGCCACTGCTCGAATGCAGGTAGCCACCACATGATGGATCTGAAGTTACTGGGGAGTTTGGAAGTTGAAAGAGACATTAATCACCAATAATGGACAAATTACAAATGAATGACAAATCGAAAAAAAAAAGCAATCAAATAACTAATAATCAGTCAATAAATAACAATGTTTTTGTGTGATACAGAACATTTGATTATCTGACAATATGCATCTTATTAAGGTGGCACTAATCTTGTCTGCTTCAAGTGGCGTTGCATCGCATTATGTATAATCTGGTGACTTCAGAAAAAAAAAAAAACAAGCGAGAAGAGAGGCCAAGAGATATAACACTTAAAGACAAGCTTTAACAGATCACACACAGATCCTTACACTCTTAATACACTCAGCCAATTGCTCTGACTTAGCTGAAACTGTTAAAACTGAGGAAATCATCTGAAAGCAACAACAAATCGAGTCATTCAGATAGACAAGCAACAATTTGGATGTGTGCTGAAAAATTAAAACAAGGACAATTCGGTACACCACTATTTGTATTTTGTACCTGTTTCCTCAGGTTGAGCAAGTGTCGTCCACCAGTTATCACCTGAAGGATTATGAGAAAAACAAACAAGACAAAATGTCAGATTACTGGCCACTCAAAGACAAGTGAGAAAACAGGAAACCACAGACAAAAACTCTATCCTGAAGAGTATAAAAACACAAAGACGATCTTTCCAACTACTGCTCAGTCTAAAGTCGCTCAAAACACAAAAGCAAGGGTAGCGGACGATACCTTGCACGCCATATGAGGCGATCACGCTGCAAAGAACCACAAGAGTCCACATGGTGAGTCCGTTCACCTTGCAACATGCTTGAGATGCTGAACGTGGCAGCTTATATAGCCGGCAGCCAGATGAGACACTGTGATGTGGCAGCCATAAAGTTTCTGATGCAGCGATCATTGCGCGTGAGAAACACACACTTGGTTGACTATCATAAAGCATGCGCAAAGATTGTTCATCAGCAGCTTCAGGATGTGTTTTTAAGGTGTTTGCTTAAGACATCCGAGCAGAAGATCATGAGGGTTTTTGGGAACGTGAAAATGTGCAGATAATAAAATCCGCTGGAGTATGTCGCTGAAGGAATGCTGCTCAACAGTTGCACCTTTTAACAGTAGAAGCAAGTGAACATTAAGCAGTTGTATGACTTTATTTTCAAACTACAGTAAGTAGGAGAAACAAGAACAGCAAAAGATACTAAATTTAAAATACGATATAAGTGATTTGAATCCAAATTTACTTTAATCTTTTATTAAAACTGCCATCTTGGATTGTAAATTTCATTGTGCAACCCTGAGATGTGTTGCCAGATTCTGCCGAAATCTACTTTTCAGTGAACTGTATTTTACTTTTGACCATTTACTTTTCCGAGAGCTTTTTACTTTTAGTCCCTTCATTTTCACACAGGCTGGTCGCATTTGAGGGGAATTATCGATTTGCACTCCGCCTTCCCAACATCACAAGACTGATTTCACCTGTTGTAGACGTAGTGAGACAAAATGGCCTTGGAGACGTAACAAGATGGAAAAAGACAGAGAGGGAGACTGGTATGGGGAGAGAAGCTGTGTCAGTGTCTTGTATCTGCAGAGACCCAGGAGCTCTCTGCCTGGATTTTCTTATTTCTTATTTTCTTGTTTGTTGCTGTGCTCGGGACACTTCACCAGTATAAAGTGTTGGTAATTGACGTCCTGGGTATCAGACTCAACAATAAACTTTCTTTGTGGCTTGTTTTAGGAACAGCACTGACAAATCCTACTGATTCTACCTTTAAATGTAACAGTCCAAATTATATCAACACGACATGAAGTTCACTTAGCTTTGAAACAGAAAATGGCTGGTAGAAATGCTCAACAGATTTTATACTTTGAGTACATTTCAGAGCCGTACTTTCTCAATTTTACTTGAGCAAAGAGTTAAAATCAGAAGTTAAAAGTATCTGTATCTCTACTTGAGTAAAGAATGTACTTTTGCCACTTGTGTACGCTGATATTTATAAAATAGCTCTAGACTTACAATAATAGGGTACAAATGTGTGTGTTAACAGTAGATCAGTGATATATATTCCAGTTTATTTCTACAAGTATCTCTACATAAGACCTACAAACTTCACCTTGTAACTCTCCTTTTTCAATTACTGCTACCGTAACAGTGTTTATAGATGATAAAGGGCTGTAAAAGACTTAACAGTGACGTGACGTGATGTTTCTGTTTGTGGTGAGAAAGTCTTGTGTACCTGCCCTGTTGGATCAGGTGTGCATCATTATATTCGAGGATGTCGCCCAATGAAAATGAATAGAAACTACACTGCTTTATAAACTTTATACCTGCCAATGAAGACCGTCTGAAAGGTGTTTGCTCCTTTCCCAGGACACGTTAGTCCAGGCATAACATCCTTTAACAGTGTGATAGTGACATGAAAGAAATACACTCTATAATAAGGATACAAACCATATACTAAAGTAATGATTAACTCATGGATTATCAGTGCTGATGTATCATGAATTCCCTGTTGCTCACCATCAACAAATGATCCAGTTATTAAGATAACGTCTCATCAGTAAAGGATAAGTTCACCCAAAAATTTAAATCCAGTCATTATCTACTCGTCCCCATGTCGATGCAAAGTCTTGTCAACAATTCTGGTGCATGGGGACTTGTTTTTAACACAAGAAAAAAAAAATAAGATTGAAAACCCCCAAGTCTCCAGGAAAGTGATTTTCACCCTTTAAGCCGAAATCTTCACTGTCTCTTCGTCAATAGAACTTAGTTAGACAGATCTTAGGGCTTTCAGAGACTTGGATTGTGCCAGACAAGCTGTCTGAAGCCATTTTATTTTATTTCTTCGATTTATCTTCTTCAGTTGTTTAGGAGAATGCTACGAAACTTTATCCTAATTTATGGGGGGTAAGCAGATCATGACCGAAGTTTCATTCTTGGGTGAACTTTCCTTTCACTGACATGTGACCAGCTTGATTGTAGCTACATAAAACATTACTGCAGACCTGTGTTTTTGCTCAACCTCTCCTAAGTAAGCAGAATAGTTTCTGTTCTCATAGAAATATCAAACTACCTTTTTAATCAAACATTTACATATCAAACATCAGTTACTTTTATGTAACTGAAATCCAGCTAATGAATTTACATCCCTTAACTGATGATCTATCAGGAGAAAACTCATCACATGAAGTCAATGTATCATGATATTATATATTTATATTGGATTTGGCTTGACTGAATTAAAGGGGACTGTTGGGCCATTCTAGTTAGTTCTTGCTTTAAGGTTTAATGAGCATCACTGTAAATGTATATTAAACTGTGCATTTTTATAGACAACATGGAATTGATGGCGTGAGTAATGATTGATTGTATCAGGAAGAGAGAGCAAAAGGAAGACATGACGACATCTTATATTTATTTAAGTCATTCAGGTTTGAAATATGTTTACTAGGCACTCGTTTGACTTCTGTGTTCGAGCAAAATATTTGAGGAACATGAGTAATTAGTCACAAATAAACATCTCTACAATGTGGTGACATTTCAGTGAGTCACTTCCAAACACAAACAAGCCCGGCTGAGCTCTCTGTTCACCCCCCTCCATGATGCGGCTTGCATCATCCTCCTCTTAAAGTCAACATGTAGAGGGACATTGGGAGGTCTCTTTCTTCTCCCTGTCAGACCTATTTATCTATGGCCATAGCACGTCAGTACAAAGCGGGCTGTGAGTCATGGCAGCAGAGCCCCTGACTCAATGCTGCTTTGGTTAATCAGTAACCAGAGTGGGAGCACCGCGGACAGCCGACTGGGTTAAATTAAGGGAGCTGAGGAGTCAGGACCTCAGTCAGCCCTTCACTCAGCAGCAGCAGACACACACGGTGAGAGCAAACTTTGACTTTATCTCAGTGATTGTCTTTAGAATGAATGTACAAGCTTGTCAGAAGTGAGAGGGTTTGAGCTTAGGTTTGATCAGTTCTAGCACTCTATCTGTTGTATTATCATAAAACTAAAAAAAAAGTGTGTTTTAAATGTCTGCAAGTGGTGTGCAAGAAAGCAGCTCAGTCAAACTGTCTTGTTGACCTTTTAGGTTTGATTCAAGGGTGAACGATCTTAATCAAAACAAAACAGTATAAATGTTTGGGATGGATTAGATCAAATCAGATCATTTTGTCTGCATCTCAGCAGAAAGCATCAGTTATCATGAATCAATCATGCTTTTTGGCCTCTGTCATGGAGTCATCCGGTACACAGGTGGGCTGGTTGCATGTAAGAACATTTGAGAGGAAAGGACCAAGGCCATGTCCTGTGGTACGTGTCCAAACAGAGGAAAAACCAGTATTTGCTCACCTCTTCCAAGAGTCCATCAGTCCACATTTCTGCACGTTCAACTCAGAGGATAAAGTCCTTCGTTTGCATAAGTGCACTCGCTCAGAAATCTAGGTTAATAACAATAACTTATAATTAATCAAGCAAAATATAAATTCTTACTTTTATTATCAACTCAATGCATGTGTAAAAGTTATACTGACTCATTCGTTTTAGACATGGATTTATTTGTACAGTTATTACAACATTAATACAGCCAAACAGTGAGTGAACGCTTTTGTCTTCTTGTATTTTGACAATTTGTGCATGCAAATTTGCTTTACCGCCTGAGCACACAACCAGAGAGCTGCTTTTTTTTAAACGATATCCATCTTATTTTAGTCCGTGAGCACAAACAAATTCGCACACAGACGCACATAGATGTGTCTTCATTATCTATGCGACCCCTGTCGCGGAGGGTAATGCCTGCTCTCATTCACTAGCCAGCACGAGAGAGGTAACACAAAGAGCAATCAATCCATCACTGACATGCCGCTCTGTGTCCAAGGATGGTTCCTGGTTCCTGCCAGGATTGGCTGGCAGGAACCAGATCCAGCCAGATTTCTGTCGAAAGCCACACTAATACTAACGAACCATTCACAACCCAATACTCAGACTCAAGAGCCTGTTGATCACTTGGCATGAACTAAAGATATCCGTCTCTCTCCTCAGAAGGAATCATTTTAAGGTGACTATCAACAGAAGGTAAAATGCGGATCCTGCAGTCGCCTCTTCTTGCCCTCCTACTCTGCTGCTACCTCTCAGCGAGCCAAGCCAACCGCGTCTACATTCACCCCTTCCATCTCTTTGCCGCTGAGAATGTCAGCTGTGAGACCCTGCAGGCCCAGACGTCCAAGCCTCTCGAGACACTTCCTGTGGCCGCCCTTGATATTGAAGTCCTGACGCCAGACAGCAGGGACCCGTCGAAGCTGGACGCACAGAAGCAGAACGTCACAGAGAGGACGGCGGTTCTGGCAGAGCTGTTGAACTCTCTGGGCCTCAGGATGTACCAGGCACTCAGCAGCAAGCAGCAAAGCAGCAACACCCTCCTGTCCCCGGTCAACACCTACGGATCCCTCTTCACCTTCTACCTGGGAGCCTCCAAGAAGACAGCAAGCTTGTTCCAGGTCTTTGATTTTCAGTGTCGACTTGTGCTGAGTGAGGGGATGATTGATATGGTCCCATGTGATCATCGGGTCTTGTACTAATGAATTCCTTTCCTTTCAGCAACTGCTGGGCCTGAGCAGCGGCACCGACCGAGAGGACTGTGTGTCCTTAGTGGATGGACACAAGGTTCTCAAGACCCTGCAGAGCATTAACTCTCTGGTGGACGACGGACCGAAAGATGAAATCACTACCCAGGTGTGGACCTTCGCTCGTCACGGTGCACAGCTATCAGAGGATTTTATTCAAGGCACGCAAGACTTTTCGGACACATCGTTCATCCGCGGCGTGGACTTCTCCAAGCCTCAGGAGGCCGAGCAGCTGGTGAACAGCTTCGTGGAAAAGACGTCGGAAGGGAAGGTGAAGAGCGTCTTCAGGGATCTGAACTCCAGCAGCGACCTTCTCTTTCTTACCTCCTTTAACTTCCAAGGTTTGTCTCTCCCTCTTGTTTGATTACAACTTGGCCAATAAGGACACTTGTTAAAACCACTACTCAAGCATGTGTGTCGCACCAAAGATTGTATCTGGAGTGGACAACATTTTTCAGATCTGTGTTGTATTCAACAACAATGTCTCTTTTACAAGAAATAATGACCCAATTACTCAAGATGATCCCCAGTTTCATGGAGGAACTTTCTACAGCTCATATCGGCTGATATATACAATTTTGGCAAATGAAAAACTGAAGCAACTAAAGCAAGATATTATATACATTCTCAGGATTTCTACCACACTGTAAACCCGTGCCAGTTGACCCAGACACTTATATACTAAATTAAAATCCTACAGTTTTCAAGGTTTAGAATTGTGTAAACTGCTGCACAACCTTGCAGTGCCTGATTGGGGTTCTTTACTTGTGTCTCTTTAGGTAGCTGGAGGACAGCTTTCCAGCCAGAGGAGACCTCCACGCAAGAATTTCATGTGGACGAAGCAACCACAGTGATGGCTCCACTGATGACCCACACGGGTCGGTACCACTACCTGAATGATAAGGTAAATAAAAAAAAAAATGTTTTTGCCTAACGTTAGCTTATTTGTGCATTTCTCTTCAACACGTGCTTGCAGCTGTAGTCCATGAACTGTTCTTTGGTGACGAGCGGGTAGTTTGAGGTTGCTCACATCATGATGTCATATCTTTTTCTCATCATGAAGTTACGGCGGTGCACAGTTGTGAAGCTGTCTCTGAGTAAACGCTCCTACATGCTGCTGGTCCTGCCTCATGAAGGGGCTAACCTCCATGACATAGAGTCAAAGCTGGGTACTGTTGTCATGTCTGACTGGCACCAGAACCTCCAGGAAGGGTGAGTACTGAGCTTTTAAAAAACCCTAAATCCAGACTATGTCCCTGTTGTTGATAAAACATGATAACGTTCCCTCTTGGGTGTCCTTCCAGCTGAACGAATTCAATAAAGTGCCCTTTAATTGCCCTCTCAGTGCCCTTTTTGCGCGCTGATGCCCTTTTAGTTTTTGTCGCCCCTGCCCTTCAAACATCCTGAGTACACCACTGATCTCTAACTACATTCATCAAAATAACCTGTCAACAAGTTACAAATATTCTGGATCTTTATCTCTTTCTAAATATTTTTCCAGGACTGTAGAAACACAACTGGTTATTAGAGTATGTCATGTCACTGCAGAACAAATGAGGCTGTAGATTTTAATGGAATCACTTCAAATATTTTTCATCTTAATATTAAATCCCTGTCTTCTGTTTGTCCGCCCAGTCTGTTGGAGCTGTCCCTCCCGAAGTTCTCCATGTCTTCCACGACTGACATGCGCGACCTGCTGACCAACATCAGTCCAGAACTCGAGGCCAAACTGTTGGGCTCCGAGGCTGAGTTCAGCCAACTCAGCAACACCCAGCCCTTCGCTATAGATAAGGTGAAATAGAGGAGTGGTCAGATTATACACTCACTGTGTACGTGTCCATCACTAACATATCTCTTTGTCTGATCTCAAGGCGGTCAACAAGGTGATGTTTGAGATGTCAGAGGAAGGAGCAGAACCTCAGGACAAGATCCAGGAAGCAGGCATCCCCCTGAAACTCTCCATCAACCGGCCGTTCTTCTTCTCTGTCATAGAGGGAGATTCAAACGCCATCCTCATGCTGGGAAAGATCACCAACCCTACACTCTGAAGTTATACAGTGCCCGAAAAATCCAACAAAAACCTCTGACGTGAAAAACAGCCGACATAACCAGACCCATTTCTTTACAGTGTTCCTCATCGCCTACAGCTCCTGCAGGTGCCGAAATCAATCATTCGACAGACGCCTCATTTAGATCCTTCCCTTGTTTTTCAGCTGAAATATTGGCCACATGCAGTATTTGAGGAATGAAGCACAACCTCGCACACAGAGGATCTATCGATATCACGCAGAGTTGCAGAAACAGTATTTATGAAAAACCTGTTACTTCAAGCCGAGTTGTTTTCAAGCAGCCTCTTAAAAATTTGTTTGTTTTTTTTCCCTCCTGTAAAATTTATTATAGCAGAGTTCTGTACAGTATTTTTAAGTAGAGTAGGTACAGTAACCACGATTCTCTACGATCAATGACTGATGACGTTGTATATTGTAACTAAGAGTTTATTTTTGTTTTGTTGCGATTTGTGATTTCTGTAATAAAACATGTGTAACCCAAACCACTTGAAATGTCTTTTTTTTAAAATAAGGATTTCAAGTTTTTTATCATTTCAATGATTCAAATGATCGTAGTGTATCGATACTGATAATCTAGACAGGTCAGGAGACAGAAGCCTACAGACTGCACGGCAGGGAAGCGCTGCACTAGAGGTCATTCAACTTTCCAGTCAGGAATTATGGTACCATTTTTGGAAATTAGGACGAGACTCAGGATAACAAGTTAGACTATTGTTTATTTTGAGAACCATCTCATCAGCTACTGTCAGTCAACTAGGTTTTTGCTATTTGAAAGTGTAACATTTTGATTTTTCAGATAAATCTCAAACATATTTTTTATCCCATTTCCAAAAATGGTTCCTAATTTCATTTACAGAATTTATTTGTAAAATGCCTGATTGAAAATGTGGTTACTATACCAGCACTTTATACTGTATAATACATATTACTAATTAATATTAGAAGAAATATGAATTAAAACATACTTTATGTGTGGAATAATATAGAAATAGGCATCTCATCTTCTACTCTACAACTTGTAACAATATTTTTACAGTGTAATATTATAACATCTACTTGAGTTATAATCTGATTTTTTTGTCCACCAGTGCCAACACTCGGAGCTGGTGAGTGAGAGTGATCTTTCCATTAAAACAGACAAATTCAACTCTGTTTCCAAAATTCTTTGTTTTATTCCCAAGTTACATTATGTTAAACATATTATAATATACAACTTTGATTTTAACAAAAATGTACATTTTACACACAAAAAGACTTCTCTATGTCAGATAAATCCTTCACCAAGCAGCAGAAATTAAACAAATATCATTTGACTGACATTCTCTCTTTACGAATTAGACTTCAGACTCTTGTTATGTGACATTCTGGCCCAACATATAGAGCCGTTCATATGACCAGCATCAGTCATTTTCTGTCAGTTCTTGTCCTTCAGTCTTCCTCTTCTCGTCATCATTAACTCTTACCAGACCATGACTCTGAACTTCTGACTTTTATCCTTCACAAGTCTTGCAGGGGTCGGGATGAGTGCAGTATGTCAGACCTTACTGGTTCTGTTCGGCGAGCTCTCGGGCCTCTTTCACAAGGTCCATCAGAGAGGAGAACATGGAGATGTCACTTTGCTGAAGACCCATCTTCTGGATCTGAGACACACAACAGCACAGAGCAGTGTAAGAGAAAATAATCAGAAGTCAGATGATGCTGTTTGTAACAGAACCTGGAAGCAGTTTGTCTGCATGTTTCAACGCCACCTACCTGCTCTCCCAGGTATTCCACATCCAGTGCCAGTTGTAGTCGGATCTTGCTGTCATCTGTGGGTCCTCCATTTGCTCCTGCCGAAGAAGTCGTGGTCGCGCCCTTTCTGGCTTGCTTCAGTCGCTTCAGACTCTCCTCCATCTTTCTCACTGAGCTCAGCACCTCAGATATTGTCTCATAGTACCTGAAAACATGACAGGCAAAAGGTGACGCAAGCCATATTTTATAAATCTTCAGCCCTGGTTCTTTATTGATGCGCTGGCTGACCTCTGTGTGCATTCAGACAGTGTGACTCGCAGCCACTCTTGCGCTGTAGAGGGAGTGACCAACCCCGTCGAGTCAGTCAGCAGCTGATGTAGCGGGCGTAAGGCGTTGTCCATGTAGGCTGATGCACGCACCGGCAGTTCCTGTTCAAAAAGGAAGTAGAATGTTTCTGCACGGCGAGGCGGGAAAATAAACATTTGCTTGTGTTGAGGGTCAATAGAAAACTGAATTTGAAGTTTGTTCATGTTGAGGGTGGAGACTTATATTTATCTCTATTAACTGTCTTAATGTAGAGCTATGCCGCTGTGGATCATATGAAAATGTTGACGTTTGCATTGTGCAGCTCTATTATGCAGGCAAATGTCAATAAAGACTCATTATTTTTTTCCTTATTGGGCAATGTAAGATGAGAGAATAATAATGCGGAAATCAAATGCTATTCACGAACCAACATGCCTCATTAATCTGAGCGGTCAGTGAATTTCAAAATGTAAAATTCTGACCTTTAATTTCAGCATTTCAACCAGAAAAAAAAATGTATGTCACACCACAGTTCCAAGTGCATAAGGCCCCCAGGTTTTGTCTAAATTAGAGAAACTCCCAGTGTTTGCTCCAAGATAGACTATATGATGAAATATAGGAGAGACACATATACGTGCCTGTTTGCAACTTCACTGACCTTATTCGTCCTGCGGTAGAGTCGTGGGACCTCAGAGGCACTCTTCAGGAAGCGGCAGCTGCGTTCAGTCAGATGCTGTGTCATCCTGGTGTTCAGAGTGGGAATGCTACTCGACAGGCAAGCCTTGGCGTCTGACAGAGCATCTGACATAGACCAGAACACTGGTGAATACTAAAGTACACACTGTAACAGTCTGAGGTACCTTGGTGCTGAAGCATGATACAATGAGAAAGGAATCATTTTGTGACAGAGATATTGTCTTTGAAGATGTCACGCTCAAAAAGCCTTTTGGGGATTTGTTGGTTTCATTTTAAAATGTCAGTGAACATTTACGCCTTGTTGCACTGACATGTGTCTCTTGGCATGTTTTCACAAAAATTAGCGCACAGCAGAAATAAGGCACTGCTCCCTTCCACTTACAAAAGAAGGCAAAAATAATCCTCCAAAAAGAGATGGCATGCCACTCGTATTACAGGTTCTACTTGACAACAGAACAATGCTTTAGAACCGTTCTTATGTAAGTGTATACTAATCCGACTGGACAATTCTTCCTCATTTCCTGACAAAACACTGCAGAATAAGATCAACCAAACACAAGACAAAGGATGTGGAAAGTCAAAATGACTTCTCTGTGTACCGTATGGGCAGCTCACCTTCCACAATAGCAAAGTTCTTGAATCCGATGGCTTCTAACCGCTGTCTGACAATCTCGGACACCTCTGGTATCTAAAAGAAAAACAAGAAGCTATCAGTTGTCATCTTTCCATCTAACTGTCAAGGGAATTTAAATCTGGAAAGGTTGAAAGAAAGACAGAAACATATCTAAATGCTTTTACTATTAACTTAATGTTTCTTTTCACTTTGTCATTTATGTAAAATGTGTAAAGCTTAACCCCTGTAAATTTAACATGTAATATAATGTAAGTAAACTGGAGCTACAAATGTAGGTGCATGTATTTAGTTTGTGTCTGTGCACCTGTTCCTGCAGTTTCTGGATGTCGGCTGCGATGTAGACGAGCTGTTTGGTGGACAGAGAGGCAGGATTCCCACTCTCACTGCCGCCTTCATCCATCGACGTTCGGCTGGAGGTGGAGGAGGCCGAGCTCGGCAAGGGTCTGGTTGGCTCTTTGGTCGCCTCAGGGGATGGAGTCTTAGTCATCACCTGTGTGGACATTGATCAAGCTGATAAGAGCAGGTAACAGCCACATGGATATCCATTAGCACTGAGCTTTTGTTGTCGAAAATTTACTCTTAAAAATAAGTATTCTGGTTTATTTAAGTTTACCTCGTCAAGAAACTTTGCATATCGTGCGTAGAGCTGCAGCGTGAGCTTCCAGAGACGATGGGCCAGAGGAGACAGGTAGACTTTGTCTGACCAACATCTCACTAGACAGGACCACAACACCTCAGATACCTGCAGGTGGTACGCACTGCCAGCTGGACAGAGACAGACACAGACACATAGTTACTGCAGGTGAAGTGTTAGTTACACACCAGTGTTCCTGATAGAGAATAAATTCCTACCTGGTGCTGCAACTAGTCCTTCACTTATGGCGTTCTCCAGACACCCTGCTATTTCCTTGTACCTGAGAGGGGAAAGACAAAACAATCAATGCGTTATCAGCTTATTTCTTGCATCAGCTCTGATATACACAGACTCATGACGTGAAACAACACTGTGTGACTAAGAAATAATGGACTTTCCAGAGAAAGCTGAACTGTGCAGGTTTGCATTGAGAAATTAGGACACAAGGCCTAATCTTTACAGTGTGTGCGTGTTTGTGGGGGTGGGAGGAGGTTGACAAACACTAGACAGGTTTTTCCACAGATCGATGGTCATTCAGTCAAGGTCCAGTGTCATGTTTACGGGCTATGTTTAGTAATGCGCTGACACACATCTTCAGTTTTCATTTTGCTTCTTGTCATCACTCTGCGTGAAACTCACACCCACGAGCAATCTTCCAGATTCCTATAAAAAAGGGCTTTGTTCAACTTGTGAACGTCTGCCAACTTGTCTTTTTCCCCTAAAAAAAATGCTGACAGCCTGCAATTTTAACCAAAGCTTGTCTCTTGAGTCATTAAAGAAGCGGACAATCCTTCAAAATACATAATGCGCAGAAACCCCACCTTCTTCGACGTCGCAACATGTTCGTTTTAGCTGAGAGGTTTAAATTCAAGGTTAAAACACACCTATTATATTCACTGCATGCAAGTAAAAACGATGTAATATGAGGTTGTGCACATGTGTGATTTTCCAGGAAGTCTTGTCATCACAGTGCAAGTTAAACTGCCAATAACCCGATCAGTAGTGCTTGTTGGACAGTTGTATAGCTTCCTCCACCCACAGCTTTTCTGGAATCCATTTTTCTTCGGGGGGTGGGGGCCTGCGTCTAACATTTCAGCAACTTTCCAAAACTTACAATCTAACTTTGACACACTTTACATAAGGAAGTGAGAAAGGTGGCGTTGAACTCTCTCTAGCTCTCTTTTACCGGCACTTTTCATGTGAGCAACTGAGCACAAAACTGTAAAAGCCTTCCAGGGGAGAGTATGTGCACCATTCCACTCATATTTAAAAGATGTCGCATCTCCCTCCTCTCTGGATGCCAGCTTTTCATTCTGCCTTCGAGGGTAGCTATTCAAAACAGCACTTTTTCAACACAGGGGTCTGAAATAAGATTTTCTCCTGGCATAATGCAGACATTAAAGAACACTACTGCCTGCACAAGAAAACATAAAACTTCAACCGATCAGATTTCAAGCACTAGCTGTTCCACCATTATGAATATGAAAATAGCTAAAGTTGTTCTGAGCACACACAATCAAGGGCAGAGTGAAACGCTGTCTCACAAAGAGAAGGTAGACATGATGTTGTTTGAATATGTGGAAAAAAAGACACATTTCCAAACCATCTCTTCCAGAATTAATTTGTAATATTGCACGTGTTGTGTGATAAATAGAGAGAAGTGAGAACCTTGGCACATATCTCACCTCCACACAGCTGGACAATCATGGCGTGAAATGTGTACGAAAGAGATGTCAGGGAGGTATGCTGCACATAGTGTAATATATGCTGGTTTTAGTATGCAGAGTATAGATCGTATCGAGGTAAAACACACCGTAGTTGAAAGTAGACAGGCAGGTTCCATTTGTTGTGGAAGCTGGTATATGAGGGGTGTACTCTCAGTCTCTTCACGCTGGCCTGCGAGCTGCACTGACGCTCAAACTTACGCACAAACTCCATACTCGCGCTGTAGCGCTAGAGAAGAAACAGAGTGGTGGTGAAACTACTCAGTCAAACACTGAGCAATGTGACTGCACACAATCAATAAATCTTTTACAAAGAAGTTAATCCATTGTGGCTGTACCTCATAGAATATATCAGGGTTTCCAGGGTTGAAGAGGTAGGCCAACCTCTCCTCGATCCCTTTGATCATCTCCGGCCACACAGAGTTTACCAGGAAATCATAACCCGGCACGGTGTCAGCTTTGTCACTGAGGGGAGAAGAAACACTAGCATGTTAAAAATAAGCTATTGATTCATTTTATCAAGTTTTATCAAGGGCAAGTTGTTACTATTAGATAACAAAACCTTTGAGGGCGACCAAAGAGAAACGTTCATGTAGTAAGTAGGAGTAAATGATGCATGGTTATTCCATTAATAAATAAATAAACACATATATATCGAAAGTGAGTTGTCAATATACTGAATGTAATAGATGACAACAGACAACTTGCTTTTCTAGTAGAGACAGGAGCTCTTAAATCACAACAAAGAACTACTCGATCTATGAATGCTTTGAATGAATTTGGATCATTACCTGGATATGGCTCCTCCAGTCACCTCTCTGAGCTGTTGACAGTGATGAGGAACAAACTCCAACAGTCTAGAGTACATTAGCTGGAGACCATTCGGACAGGACTTCACCACCTCTTCTACTATCACCTATGGGAAGGACAAGAAAGAAAAGTTATCAATTAATGTCTTCAGAAGGGCAGAAAGGCCTGGGGATTAACAGTGTATCAAACCATGTGTGTCTTTTACCTGGTCCATGTAAGGTTTAACCAGCACCTGTCCTACCAGGGCCTCAGCATCTCGGGTCTTGTCTATGGTGGCATATGTCCTCAGGCAGTGACGTACCATGTCCACATTGGATGTTTGCAGACCCTCAATCAGCAGTCCCTCCAGAGACTGCTGCAGCATGGAGGTGATCCCTGCGATACGCTAACAGAGGACAGAACCTTTTCAAATACGCAGTAAAAACCATAAAAAAATTAATTAAAAATTTAATTAAAGGTTTTCCATAAAAGCAGATGGCTGCATTGCTTACTGAAACCAATTATCTTTGTCATATAATTACATCGCTGATGGACTGACAGATGACCAGCCAGATAAACTAACAGACTAATTGAGCGATTGGTTTATCAGCTGTCTGACTGATTGGCTGGTCAACACTTACAGGTCTGACTTTGTCCAGTAGGGGCATGCCTTTGCTCTGCACAGCGTGGAACTGCAGCTGGTTGAATTCTGTAGCAATTCTCTCCAGGATCTGACCTGCTAACAAGGGACTGTACGCAGAAAGACAGACAAACAGACATCAAGTCAGATATTAAAGCTTACAACAATATCCCTGCAGTGATCAAGTTTAAACTACCTGAAGATCTGGTTTGCTCAAGTAATGTTTACAAAGATTGTGCAGTGCTTTGTGTCTGCTATTTGGATGTATGTTGAAAAATGGAATACAAGGCACAAGATTACAAAATAGAAATCAAATTTTTCATGTAAAAAAAGATAGATGTGTTAGAAACTTTTCTATCGTACTTAATCTGACTTTTCAATAACATCCTATTTGTCACTTCTGGTTAGGCTGCATACTGAAATGCAGATATGCAGAAATAAACATTGGGGTTTGTAAGCTTGTCAGTTTCCCACCTGCTTATTTCCAGAGAGTTGGATTCCTTGGAGTTCTGTGAGTGGAGGATCTTCTCAATCTTCTCAACTGAGCGCACCACTTGAATTAGCCTCAGTACACACACCTGATGGATAGCGTAATAAATGGGAGATGATAATGAATTGATATTGTCCCACAGAGTAGACTACAGGATAACTGTTCAATACCATCTTCTAAACTAGTTCCTCTAAAAATAATTTAAGAACACAGTAATAGACTGTGTGACACCAAACATATCTATTGAAAACAGCATTATGTTCACAGCGTCTCAGGGATTTGCCATACTAGACTATCACAGAGTTTTGTAAAGGTAATCAAATAATATATTTAGTGATGAAAACAAATTATGATCAAATGACGAGGTCAGACAGAAGGACAAGAAGCCAAACCTTTTTTTTCTGCAGATCGTCCTGTTTGGACAGCTGACTGTCTATCGCCTGAATCACCTCACTCACACAGGACCGTAGACTCTGTAACAGACAACAGCCAGAAACATGAATAAAACATTCTGTGGCAGTAATTCCTCAAAGCTTACAGTTTACTTAATCACAACACATACCATGACCTCCTCTCGCAACTGTCCCAGGGGCACAGAGAGCTGATTGAGGGCTTTGTCCATCCCCACCTGAAATAAAAGAGAGGACATCTGAGATTAAAGACTGTCTTGACTTGGTCGGATTTACTTTAAAAAATGAAAACTGTGTGGTGTGCTCGCAATCATTTTTTAAGAGCCCCAAGGTACTGAACTTTTGAGGCTGATCCTGTTACTTGACAATACAAGTTAGATAACAATAAACACATACTTTTTAATTTCTTTACATGATACATAAAATAGTTTGTGACAAAGGACAATAGAGCAAAAAAAAAAACTGTTATCAAAAATAACAGTAACAGTAAATGTGAAAGAACTGTTCATTTCTAACAACAAAATTTAACCCCATTTTTTAATACTTGTACATTCAAACATAAAAACACTTTATTTAATATAAATTCAAACAATAAAATAATTAGTATTGTTGCAAATTATTGCTGATAGTTCAAAGTACACACCAATGCCAGTATGTTAAAATCTTATCCCCTCCCTGTCTCCAGTGGATTATAAACTGCTGGCAACATTAAGGACTGACCAGGTTGGTGGAGAGATTAACAAAGTCTGCATAATCCTTATTGATGAGCTCCACCATGGCTGTTTTCAGCAGCTTGTAGTAAAGCTCCAGGTCCTCTCTCATCTCCTCCAACTGGACCTGCTTCCGACATTCTGCCACAAACTGGTCCACGTCAAAGTCATCCTGCAGACAGTAGAGCGAGGATACAGACACATTTGCAGACAGAGATACAGCAGAGGGAGGATACCGACACATACATATGAGATAATAACACTTGTCAATCAGCCACGTATACAGTAACATCCAGCATTACTAAAACATGGCGACAGGACAATTTATATCAGAGATTGGAGAGTAAATCGACGTTGCTACAGACTGACAGACCAAAAAGTGGATTTCAGCCACATCATACAGAATGAACACATCTTAATCATTGCTAACGTCGTTTGCTGTTAAGGATTACAAGCAACGTCACTGTTTGACATGTTCGATATTATCAACATTAACCATCACGGTGATGTAAATGTAACAGCTTATTAGTATTTTAATTCAATAACAATCAATACAGGCTTGAAGAAACAGGATCTTCCAGTGGCAACAGTCGACTAGCTAATGCTAGCTTGTTCAACACCATAAGCTATCGTTAGCGCGCTACTAAACGTGACTTTGACGGCATTTTACCTTCATAAAAACATCCTTGTCGAAGCACAAAGAATCGGGTCCTTTCGGTAGATTCATGTTGGGTTATAAAACACCGCTAAAACATAACACAAACAGAAAAAGTCACACGACGGCTTCCGCAAACATGGCAAGAGCACCAACGAAGAAGAAGAGTCAGTGGGAGGACTAGTGGATAGGTGACGTCAGCGGCCCCTAGAGGCGGTCAGAGGTATTAACTATGGCAGAGAGCCTGAGGCTGTGTAAATGTCAAATACAGTGTTTCCACAGGTTGATGGGAGGCTTAGGTGCACATATTTGGAAGTGGGGGTTCGATATTATCAAGCCAAACTCAAAAATATCCCCAACTAACTCCTTTTGAGTGGTGCATAATATTCTAGACTATTATTATTCCCCTTATGTGTGTGCTGAAGGTTGGAAAAGCAAGAGCAAATAATAGAAAAATCAACAACCCTGAAGCTTAATGACAAAACTAGCTAAAGAAGTCTGCTTGAGTGTTAGGGTAGGGTTAACCCTAACCCTAACTCAACCATTAGATCTGTCATTTAGTTAGTTTTGATGTACTCCACATTGATTTTATATTAATTTAGCTTAGGTTGTGCCTAAATTGCCTTGTAGGGGAGATGGGGTAAGATAAGCAACATTTTACACTGTGGCTGACATTTACATTACATTTTACTGCAGAATAAAAATGTATGTATATATGTATGTATGTAATAGTTACTATACCTCAGGTTGTTCAAATTAAAACACTCCACCCTCATCACCACCACTCAGGTGCCCTTGACCGAGGCCCTCAACCCTGACTACTCCCACATTGCTCTCAGTGAGCCCTCCAGTGACTGAATACAGGTTGAAAACAAGGTATCTTGTTGTGATGGTTTCAGCAATGACCCTGATGATGGCACAACTTGCCCCAAGGTGGGGGTAGAATGCGTATGGGGTTAAAAGCCTCCCAATGTATGCTGATCGTTCTCCAGGTCTAATAAAAAAGAAGAGAATGCAATATGGACAGTAGAAATCAAAGGTTTATTGGGATCTGTACTGTACATTGGGTCACTGATAAAACAATCTCACCACGAGGTCAATTCAGTCGCTCTTCTGGAACTTTAGATCGCACCACATGGATTTAAAGGTGCATTATGAAGTTTAGGGGACAACATTTTAATCAGAAGAGAAAGATCCTCATCAACCTATTTTAAATAAACAAACTTTTCTTGTTTTCATGACTGAATAAACAAACTGACCTGAAAGGACAACATAATTTAACACGGTTTTACCTTGTTTGTGGCGGACCCTGCCACCTTTCTAGCTTCAAATTCAATTAGGAACAAAATAAATATTTCTCTGTTGTATTATCACCTCAATAATGTTGTAAATAATACAATTCTGAGTTTGAATTTCCTCTCCAAAAGGACATAGTGCCCCTCTAATCACCAGACTGGGTTTGTGCAGCTGTCAAATTCATATTTTTAAGGACACCTCCACCTTGTCCTCTCAGGAATTGAGCTGTAAGTTAACTATTGACCTTGTAAAATGTGGTCGACAAGCCTCTCTGTCATAAAAAAAAATATATACCTTAAAACTATAAACATGTGCAATCCTGTGATGACTGAGCAGATTCCCTTTGATAAGGAAGAGCTTGTGATGCTGTGGGATCAAACAGCTCTGAGTTAACGAGCCTCTTGGTGAGGTTATTTTGTGAAACACGTAGGGTGTTTATGAAGATTCACTGTGCCAAAGTTATTTTTTCATTATTTCTCAGGAGAGGTGGTGTGTGCAGATAAACAAAACCACATTTTTTTTATTGCCTCTGTGAAGTTTCCCATTAGATGACATTTTCATTAGCTGTTATCCTTTATTGTCCAACATTTTATTCTAATTATATTACCATTAATCATCATATTTTATTTCATTTCATTTTTTTTTCTCTTCCCCACCCCACACATGAGCCTCCAGCAGCCGCTCGTCTCTGAGTTTGGATGGGAAGACGCGTCTCATTGGACGGCAGGGCAGGGCTCTGGGTGTCAGGTGATGCGGCTGCAGCCACTACTCTCTCTATTCTCTCCCCGTGTGGAGAAATCACTGGTCTCTCAACCCGGATGCTGAAGCCACAACTATCGACAATCTCGCCCAGTGCGCATCGCTGTAGACGGAGCCAAAGGAAGGCGGTGAGGGGGAAATATTTCAGTACCCTTGAGGCGGACAGCTCTCCCCGGATCCACGCGCGTCTGACCGCCGGGCTCCGCATCCGAGCCTGGAGGAGGGCAGAGGGACCGTCTCACGCTGTACCTACCGGGGAGGGTGTAGCCGCCACATTAACGGCAAAACACATCGTGACCACTCGCACGCTGCTGAGGGGTGAGAAAGAAAGAGAGAAGAGGGGGAGCAGAGTAGCATCAGTGCAGAGAGAGAGAGAGAGATGGCGGAGTGCGGGCGGAAGGCGCTGTCTCTCCTGGAAGCGGCCCGCTCCCGGTACGAGAGCCTGCAGATATCCGACGACGTGTTCGGCGAGTCCGGGGACGACAGCAGCGACAACCCCTTCTACAGCACCTCCGGAGACTCCGACTCCGACAACTACATAGCCGAGGTAGGCGAGGAGGAGCAGCAGCAGCAGCCGAAGCACCACCACCAAAAGCGGAGCGACAAGGAGAGCGGGCACAGCTGGGGGGCAGGAGGTGGCAGCGGCGGCGGGAGCAGCGGGGCCGGTCCCCCGGGCGCCCTGTCCCGCAGCCAGGCGGAGGAGGAGGGCTGGACGGAGGCTCTGCAGGATGTCACCGTGCCGCTGTACAAAGAGACATATGGTGAGACGTCGTAAGGTCGTTTGCGCAACGGGGGAGAATATGAGTGTGTGTGTGTGTGTGTGTGTGTGTGTGTGTGTGTGTGTGTGTGTGTGTGTGGCAGACAAGTTGGTGTTTTCAGGTCAGCCTGTGTGGCTCTCAATGTTGTGCCAAAGCGCCACACAAAAGGCTATTGCTCTGAGACAACTGGACGCTTGTTCGTATTCCTGTGTGTGTGTGTGTGTGTGTGTGTGTGTGTGTGTGTGTGTGTGTGTGTGTGCAGCGGAGGCAAGAAGCATGACAGTGCATCGTTAATTGGTGTATTAATGGCAAACGCTTAGCCTTTGATACTTCACCCCTTGGTGCTCTGGTGCTACACATGCTGTCCTGTGTATGTGTCTGTGTGCATGTGTGTGTGTGCTCATGTTTCAAGGAGACATGCTGTTCAATTTAGAGAAACAGCATGCCAGCCCTCCTGGAGACACACACGAATACACACACTTACATGCATGCATTGCATTGTGCGTGTATTCTGGATACAGTCCTATGTAGGCTACATGCACGCTGCACACACACGCTGGCCTCCTGTCCTCCTGCACCAAGTTAATTATCAGGACTAATAACTGTATTCACAGGAGACACAAGCTCAAGGCTCCCTGATATTTGGCTGTACACTTTCTCCTCTAGTGTGTGTGTGTGTGTGGGAATCGTGACAGTCAAACAGCACAGTGCACCCACACTGTTCCGTCTCTCTTGTCTTTCTTTGCCTCAGTCTGTCTTTGTGGTAAGTGCCCAAAAGCAGCAGCTCACACTTATTGTTCTCACGCTGCTACAGCACCGTCTCTGCTCCCTAACAGCTTTTATCCATTTAACCATCGCTACACTACAGGATGGATCGAGGAGAAGGGTGTTTGGGTTTTACAGTGCAGCGCCTCCTGTCAGGCTTCAGCTTGAACCAAAGGCAATCGGTGGAAACTGCCATCCTGTATCCGCCGTGACATGTTGCACTGTGGCACCCTCGGAGGTGAACGGGCATATGGCTGTAGCAGATATGGACCGAGCCCCGGTCAGCTGCTCACGCACTGGAAACAAGCACGAAACACACACACTGAATAAAATGCTCAATATCGAGTGCATGCAAAGTGCCAGGAAACCGCTGGAAATGAGTGGAAACTGCTGTGGTTGTGTGCAAAGATGATTTGTTTTGCACATCGTTCTAGCAGCAGAAAGATGAACTGCTTTAAGAATTCAGAATAAAAGACCAGATATGATCGTGAGATGAACATTTCTGACAACTGTGTGTCTGCTGCTTTATGTTGTAGCATTGTAATGATTCTGGAATTTCTAACTTTGACATCATACTTGAAAAATATTGACATTCAATAAAGCTTTTTCGTTCCGTGGAAACAGTTTGTCTCAAGATTAGGGGCATAAAATCATGGATTTTTAGATGTAGATGTTTCTAGGTTGTTGGTCCGTCCTATTCTTGGGAAGGAAGAGGATGAAATGATTTCACATCATAATATTCTGCATAAAAAGTTCTGGCCATTATTCAACTCCAGGGAAGGGATTATGAAAGATAGGACCGTGGATGGCTGGTAAAAATACTTGGTGAATTTTCATGAACATCCTGACATGGATGATTTGAAAAAGCAGTTTAGCTTGTTGAAGTTTTGTCATTTATAGATTTACTGATTATTTTGGATTGCCACAAGGGATGAGCATGCACGTTTCAAACCTGTCCTCATGGCTGACCGCTCAGCTTCTCCACCACAAGAAATAATACTTTGGGTGTGTGGAAATCAGTTTGCACAACACTCTCTCTTAACAAAATGTGACGTCAAGTGATTTGTATGTTTTAGTGCTATCTTAAGAGTTTTGAGTGATGATGGTTGTTGGGATAATATTGTGAATTGCAGTTTTTTTTGTCCAGGATAATCATGACAGGAAATTTTCATATCATACTATCAGCTCATGAACAGCAACTTAACTGGTGCACGGCAGCATGCAACCATCAGGCGGCTGTATTTTGACATGTTGGACAACACTAGCATGGTGCCCATATTGAAGCCGGTTGCATTGGCCTGCATCAGCGAGCGGGTCACCAAACTAAACCCTGAACAGCTGTTTACTTGTATCCATGTTCCAGATTTGATTTCCACTCAGCTCAGTCATCCAGCTAACTTCAGTAATCCTGCTCTGTGAGACGAGGCCCAGATATGGAAAATAGCAACGGAGCCTGATTCACTTATCCCAAATAATCTGAACCGCGCCGAGCCGAGCTGCACCAGGAGAGCTTCTCTGGTGAGAGAAAGGTTTCAGGATGTTCTTTACTGCCATGCACATCCTGCTCTGTCCTGCTCTGTTTGACTGTTTTTTTGTGTTGCTCTGTTGACTTAAGCTCACGAGGCAGCAGGTGTGTCTGTCTGCCTTGTGTAGTCGGGTCTGGGTGTGCACAGATACAGTTATAGAGATTGTTTGTGCATGCACAGTTGGCGTGGGTGTGGCGCCGCCATCCTGCACCAGGGTCGAGATGATTAACTGACTGGTTGGATGCAGGACTCCCGGGGCGCATAATCACACTTCAGACATCAAGTAGCCAAGAGCGCAGTCTTGGTTGATCAACATAAATATGTATCTCCACAGATGTTAAGGGCACGGGATGGGAAGCCGTTTTTAGCTTGATGAGGATTCTGATAAGTCATCCAGTTCTGGAAATATCAGCAATATTTAATCAAGTGTCTAGCTGTCCGCTCACCTGTCTGTCTGGCTGTACACTTCTCTCTCTCTCTCTGTCTGTCTGTCTGTGCTTCTTACTGTCTGTCGGCGACAGTGCTGACACAGACCCAGTTTTGATGTGACGGCTCGACTCCTCGGAGACTGTGCACCACGTACATAAATCATCAGCCACCGTCATAAAGCATCGACTCAGCCTCACACAAACTCCCTCCA
This sequence comes from Acanthopagrus latus, assembly GCF_904848185.1. NCBI lineage: Eukaryota > Metazoa > Chordata > Actinopteri > Spariformes > Sparidae > Acanthopagrus > Acanthopagrus latus. The sequence goes on along the minus strand of NC_051053.1, from coordinate 21,177,891 downwards.
ACCAATTTGTGTGTTTGTTTTTTTTTCCTCCTCGCTTTGGAACAGGTAGCAGATGTTTTAAAACCACGCTGAGTTCGCTGGCTTGCATTAAAAATGCGGTTTACCCAAGGTCAAGTTCATAGGTGATGTGGGTTGCCTTCACTTGAGTGTGAGAGTATTTCCCCGTGCGGTGTGTGAGAGGTGGTGAAGGACCGAGCGGAGGATTGTGAAGCATACATCCACATCTCCGATTATGTAACCACCTTATCGTGAAGTCGGAGGGAATTAAAAAGCTATTTATTCATTTGCTCTGCTCAGTGCGTCCGACAGATTACTGGCCATCTCCATATGTCAGTTTGTCTGCCTGACCCAGTATTCTGTCTGTCATGTCTGTGTTTCTGTTTCCTCTTTGCAAATCCATTATGGAAAAAAACAACATGCACAGACACATGAAAGGAAATTTGATAGTGCTGTCGTTTTATGCATGCATAATTTAGAGGGCAACTCTTATCGCTGCAATAAAAAGAAAACCAGAATTAGAATACTTGGATATGCAGAGACAAAAAACTAAACTACTACTAAAAATCCAGAGTCCAACTTGAGTAACACTAAACATATTGTAGAGTTCTGGTGAAAAAGTCACAAAGTTTCAGGTATTAAATACATTCAAGTATCAAGGTGTAAAAGTACATTCTACATGTAAATGCTTGTACACCGTATGCGTACTGTGCATACTTATTATCCACTGGGAAATTTATCTGATCGGATATTCACTTTCCTGATTAGCAGAATTTTTTTTTTTTTTTTCAATTGCTGAAAGGTAATCTGCAATGCAACTAGTAACTAAAGTTATCAATTAAATGTGTTTTACTGGAGTATGAAATACAATATTTACCTGCAGTGGAAGTATAAATTAGCAGAAATTGAAAATACTTAAGTAAACACCAAATTGTACTTAGGTAGAGAAGTTGAGCGAATGTGCTCAGTTGATAAGTAATCCTTTTTTTTTTTGCTGTGTTCTGCTGTCGAAAGAAATTAATCCGAGCAAATAATCATCTAAATACGAACAAAGTGTGTTGTTAGCGTCTTAGCTCTAAGCACAGCGTAACGTAATGCTTAGCAGAAGAACACGGATGATTTTAGATGTGCTTTGGCCCACATTCAAAATCTGACATACTCTATTTAAATTGACATCAGATGATTATTAAATTATTAATATTGCGGTATTAATTTAAGTATATTGCTTGACCATAGATATAAATAAACCACGCACAAGTTCATGTGCTCTTTATGTGATTTCCACTAAAACCTGAGCTCTAAGCGCGTTTCGTCGACATGGAGGGTTTATCCCCCTCGTCTACATGTTAATCTCTCATTCTCAAATCCACGGCTATAAAAGCTCGACCAGGCAGATGTTTGTCCCCCGACAATAGAAAATACTACAACAGCTCCCAATCAGGAGGGATTATATGTCTGTCTGCAACGTAGGTGGAGTTTCGTAATGAGCGCTGTGGGAAATACATTTCAGAGCTTCCCCTTGTAGACAAACATCAGCTGATATTAGAAATATGTAAATAGGTAAACGTCTGATCCAGTTTCATCAGAGTGATGTAGGCAGGACTGAGGTTCAGCTGGCAGCCATGTGTAAAGAAAAATCTATGGAGGAAATTCCATTATACATAAAAATGATGAGCTCTTCCTCCGACTGTATTTTTGGCTCGCTCCCCAGATGAGCTGAGGTGAGTCATTTCTCCTCGGCGGACCTTCCATCTGAATGTCTGATGTTTTTTTATCGTGGAGTGTCTCGCTCTGAGGAAGCTACGCTGGATTTTACATTCAGCTTTCAAGTCTAATGGAATGCAAATGAGTAGATTTTGAGCCGTGGCCCCGCTGCTGCTGCCGTCTTGGCTGAGAGCAGCAGCGTTTGTGGGCGTGCTTGTGCTCTGCTCTGTGGTTTTCCTCTTCTTGTCCTCCTCCACATGTTGCTTAAACAGTCTGGGTTCAAGTCTTGTACACATTATCTTAGACTTGACATTAAGAGACTGAAAGACCTTCGTTATTTTGTTTGCATCCAACTACTCAGGACTCGAGAATGGATGTAGAGAGTGAAAACCGTGTTCCACGCTGCTCAGAGATAATGAGATTGTGCTGTTCAATTGAGCCCGAAGTTGTTCCGCTCAACATCTGAAATTCCCTCTCACAGATCCAACAGCCTTTTAAAAAATCTTTAATTTACTGGAGTAAACACATCAAGCCAATAGCTAAAAGCTCACAGAGATTTTAAATGGGAGGTAAATATCAGTGTCCTCTACGTAAACTAGTGAATAACATGTGCAAGAGGGAAAACTGCTTCTTAGGAAGTGCAGCGAAGTCATTCTCGCTATCTGGAGAGACAGACTGACAGTCACTATAATATTACATTACTGATATCACATGTGTGAAAGATCGCTGCTGAGTAGCTTCAAAAGAACCTATTATATGATAAAAATCATTTATGAATATTTTTAAGTGATATTTGAGGTTACAAGCAAGAATGTGCACCAGGCAGGCTGAGCCTGACCAACAGATGAATATTTTTGTAACACTATACAGGGTTTAAAAAGATAAACTGTATAGTCTTCTGTTTCTATACAGTGTTTATGAACAGATTATTTTATTCAGTCACTGGGGAAAACGGCCTCTAAACAAAGCTTTACCAAACAGCAGGCATGTCTCACCTGTTTTAAGCTAACTATTTTAACTGTTTGAAACTTAAGTAACTATATCAGCTATTTTAAATGTTAATTGCTGTAAGCTAACTAATTGCATTTTCGATTAGCGTACTTCAAGATTACAATTTGAACTATTATTTAACTACTTTAAGCTAACTGGTCTGTTTTGAACTTTGAAATAATTTAGGCGAGTTATTTTAATTGTTAATTACTTTACAATAACTATTTGATCTTTATTTATTTAGGCTATCTAGTATCTGAAGTTGGCCACCTTGAAGATAATATTTCTCTTTTGCTAAATATGCCAACTGTTAGCCTACTTGAAGCTAACTATTTTAACTGTTAACCACTTATTACTCTAAGCTAACAATTTTAATGGTTAATTGTTTAAGCTAACTGTCTAAATGTACTGAGCCTACTAGGTCTAACATTAACTAATGACCAATTATCCCTTTTAACAAACAGGTTAGCTCACTGAGGAACACTATTTCAAGGCTACAACTGTTTCAGCTGACTTGAAATCAGGACATTTTTTAATCAAGTTTTTCAATCAGTGAAGATACTGCACACTTAATTTTCCAGTGTTTCCCATGGGTACGCAACTTGTACCCCTGGAGGGACGTAGTCACTTGGTGTGTATAGTTTTGGTTAACACAGACACAGGTCCGTTGTTACCAGCATACACTATCCATGCTCGAACGGGTGCATCCAGTTTTTGGTTAAACATGTAAATGTAGCTGTTAAAACAACACCATCTTCCATCACAATGCTTCACTGTCAGTATGATATCAGACATCTTTCATTCATGGCTCCCCCTGGACGCGACTCACAGATCAAAACATGTTTTTGACTCGTAGCCTGCCATATCACTAAAGCAACGAGACACTGAAATTTTCCGCGAGCAGAGAAAGACCGCGCTGTGACGAGGATCACAGTATGGTGGCTGTCATGTTGTGTAAACTTTCTAACTGCTGCCCTGGGCTTGTGACATACTCACCAAACACTGCTGCGGCTGATTCAAGAGAAAGTACAGTGATTCTATGAATGCGATGTGCACTTCTGACCTCAGCTGAAGGTTTCTCTTTCTTTTTCTCACAGCTTCCCTTTTTCCTTTATGAGATGACAATAGAGTTTACGTAAGCAAGAAACAGTTAGTATGCATCCCACTCAGCCTTGGCAGTTACAGCTCAATACAATCTAACTTCATCCCGTCTTACAGTGAAAAAGAGAAATCTTCCTTTTGGTCAAGTCAATCAAATTGCAGGCGTGGTGCCAGACTTTAAAAACTTGGATTAAGTGATGGTTGTGTCTGGGAGTTAGCCCATATGGGACTCTCAATCTGTCAATCTGTCCATTTTCCTCCATCACAATTTTTCACACTTTTTTTTTCCCCTCGATTCAGGCCCGGCTCAGAAGATGTCAGCCACCGCCACAGCCTTGGACTTCTTCCAGCTCTTCGTCCCGGACAATTGCATCCAAAACATGGTCGTCCAGACTAACATGTATGCCAAGAAGTTCCAGGAGCGCTTTGGCTCTGACGAAGGCTGGCGTCCGGTCACAGCCCAGGAGATCAAGGCCTTTCTGGGCTTTGTCACCTCGACCAGTGTGCACCGCTGCGAGTCGGTGCTCAGCATCTGGAGCTCGGGCTTCTTCAGCAACCGGAGCATCGCCCTCAAAATGAGCCAGTCACGCTTCGAGAAGATCCTCAAGTACTTCCACATCGTGGCTTTCCGGCCGTCACAGGGGAGCAACCAGGGCCTGTACAAGATCCAGCCCTTCCTGGACTCGCTGCAGCAGTCGTTCAGCTGCACTTTCAGACCTTCACAGACGCAGGTGAGGGCACTCATCTTTCCCTAAAGTTACATGGGACACTCTTCATATAGACAGAGAGTATATACACTGTACGTATCTCATTCTCATACTGATTCTCCATTCAAGTTCACAGTTCACAGTTGCAGCAGCATCTTTGAACTCAGCAAACAGCAAGTTTTGCACGAAAATTGTGCAATTTGTTAAACAGTAGCTAACTGTTAACTATTTGCTAGAGAATAAGGGCAAACATACTCAATAGCTCCCACAAGGTGTCTTAGTTTGAAAACTGTCTACACAGCATGTATTTTTGTGCACTTTTTTTTAACAGACTCCCTCCAGAGTACTTACTTCAACTTGTGTTCAGTCACACTGTATGCATTAGATCTACATTTATGCAACTGGGGCAGTGGAGCGCCAGCCTTGCTGCTCTATTTTAGGTGGGCTGGAGTTTTTTTCTCAACTCCTACTTCAGTTTCCTTTCCAGATGAGCAGCAGCACAGCAGACTATAAAGCACCAGCAATTGAAAAACCTGACTGAAGTAGGACCTGTTAAATCTATTTGACACTTGAGATCGTTCTCATGCTCGTGTCCAACTTGATTACAGTATTGTCAGTATGTTATGGCAAAAAACAGGAAATTAAATGAATACATTTGCTCTGCTTGAGCAAGGAGAGACAGAAACTGAAAATAAAGCATAAAACGTGTCAAACAGCAGTGTGAAAAGTAACCATAGCAGGGTCTTTCATCCTGATGTCAACACAAAAATGACATTTCACTTCATACAGTATCAATTGTTATGTGAGGAGGGACCATAAGGTAGATTTTGAAAGTATCCCAATACAAAAAAAATCCAACTCCCTCCAAAAAACACATTTGTGTTGAGAAATTTTAGCGGCACTTTCTCTGCTCGCTAACAGAGCTAACAGAGGCTAACGGGCTAATAGAGCTAACAGAGGCTAACAGGCTGATAGAGCTAGCAGAGGCTAACGACACACACAGACACCAGATTTTCTGGTTTCTTATTTGACCTTAAGAACCAGAATAATACTGAATACTTATACAGAAAAATACTCCTAAACTAACCTAACCTAACCTACCAATCCTAGCCTCTTTCATTCGACTACAAATTCATGTACATATTCAGAGTCTGGTTAGAAGGGGAGCACCGGGGGTGGCTAATCATATTCCGGTGGGATCTGGGGGCCACCCCTGGAGCCGTGGTTGAGCTCTTAAAAATTAATGAATTTCTGGGAAGTAGTTGATTAAATTTCTTTTCGGCCTTTCTGCAGTGTGAGTGCTATAACATCATCTTCACTGTGAAAGATGATCTCAGCGCTGCGATGCATTTGGGGATACAGGCTCTTAACGACGACCCCCCCTCCTCACAACCACATCTCATGCACTATGTAATATTACCATCAGAATGGCTTAAATGTAAATGTTGATGAGTTAATCTAATTGTGAAGTAGTAAAGGGTTTGTTGAACTACAGTTTCACATTAGTGCGCTCCCTCTAAAAACAACTTGGCGACAACAACGAGGGCAGGCCGGCTCTCCGACGAGCATGTGTGTGTGCCATTAGCAGTGACATGTGTATCTAGGCCAGTTTGTTTTATCTGCTAGTTTTCTGTGCCAGGGGCAGAGAGTGGGCCCAGATAGTGAGAGTGGCACAGACAGAAACTGTTGCTCCACGATGGAAGAGTAATCTACCCGTTTAATGACTGAGGCAAGTGTAAGGGAAGCAGTTGATGTACTGATTCAGGTTTGAGCTCCAATTAGGGCCGATCAATATATAAAAAAAACTACGACTTTCACTGGAATGGTATTGTTTGCATTTCAGTGTTACCGAAACTGAAGTGTGTCTCTGTAGAACCACAGTGCTTCATTTCTATTATGGTGTGACACATTTATCCAGAAACAATTCCTAGGAAAAAGTCCAAATCCCGCAATACTAGGTTTGATATTTTTGAAGAAAATAAGCTAACATTTTCATTTGAGAGGCTGTGATGAGAGAATTTCCGTTATTTTTTGCTTTAAAAATGACTATTTTGATGATCAGTTTAGTGGCTGATTTAATTTCTTCTTGCTTCGATCAACTCATCAAATGATCGGCAAACAACTTCAGCTCTGCTGTTGATTGGGAGGGATCTTGGTGGTCAGATGTTTTGTTCTGACACAGGATGTATCTCGACATGTGAGTCTGTGTGACCTGGCTTTATCTGCCACTTTAGCATTATTCAACATGATGAGTGTGTGCGTCTGCACGTCTGAATATTTTTGCTAACATGTGAATAACATCGGTGCCGAACATTAACATGTTATGTCAGCTCCCACTGACAGCGACACATATTCCGCGTCAGCCTTGCAGTCTCGCAGCGGCGTCGGTGATCTGTTAACACAGCTTTGTATCGATTTGCAAGTGTAAAATCCTTGAGAGCGTTTGTCAGTCGTCACAGGACATCCACTGCGAGACGAGCAAGTGAGTGGACGGATGGATTTTCCTCCCTTCCTCTGTCCGACGGAGCATAAGTAGACCCATGCAAATGATTTACAGTCATGGTGCAAATGTGACCACCTTATTTTCAGCTGTTGGGATGAGGTGTGGAGAAATATCTGCTGCAGGAGCACACAGCTGCGCTAACGTGGCAGCTACAAAGATGAGATATTTCTTAAAAGGCCATTGTGGTTTGGGTGATGTCATCCATCCAAGGGCTAGATAGCCTCATTAATTTTCCATTCGCTCAGTCCATAACTCACATTTGACTTGGAAATGACTTGTTGCACTCACTCGTAGGGGCAGGAGAGAGCTGTTGGTCACTTCTCAATTCAGCTTTAGTCAAATCAAGATGGAGCATGAGGAGGCGGCGAGGGAGGATACCGGAGGAAGGGAGAGACGAGAGAAATTTGAAATGCAAATATTTGTTGTGTGGTTAAAAGCGTCTCGTGGAGATATTTGGCCGGGTTTCCAGTGTGTTGTTTAATCGTCCTGGAAAGGGCCAGAAAATATTTGTGCTCTGCTAATGCCTCTGTTTGTGTGTTTGTAAGCCGGTTTGAATCTCTTCTTTAATCCATCCACAGTATCTGATTTGACCTGAGCAATAATGAATATACAAGAGGGGGGTGGCACAGTTCATAATATATCCTAAAGCCTATGTTCACCCAAGATCCAACTCAAAAAATTACTTCACTGTAACAACAATGCAATATAACGTATAATTAGCAGCATGATGAGGATCTCATTCCAAAAAATAACTCTTCAATGTCATATTGTGCTTTAGTGACGCAAATGGAGGAATTCATTGGGTATTTCAAGCCTGATTATCTTCTACAGGCTAATTCAGAATTGAGATACTTGTGAAATGTTCCAGCTCTGAGTCGTCTGAGGCAAAATCATAAAGCGTGCGCCAAATTTGAAATCGTGTATTAATCGATTTGCACGACGGCAGCAGACAGCAGAACCACTGTGTCTTTGTCATTCTTCTTTTGTTGTTTTGTGATGAACTCGTTTTGTCACAAAGCCTTTTTTTGCCAAATTCACACTCAGATTGAAGCAATGTCTAGAAAGGAGCCTGTTTTTCTTCTCTCTTTTTACATCTCTTAGATGTATTTTTCATTTTGTCTATTTTTCATGGATTCAGTCCGTCGTTATGATAGTCGAGCACAGAACATGAAAGCACCGTCTTTACTTTGTTCATTTTGTTTTTCTAGTGGTTGTGAGACGAAAGTAGCAGACAGCCAGAAAAGAAATCCTGAAGGGGAAAACACATACATGCTAAAGTGAAGGATAAAGCAACAGCTGAGCCAATGAGGAAAGAGTGAAACTGACAAGGGAGAAGGCATTTTCTCTGAATTTGCAGTCAGCTGCACAGTCGAGAGCGTGTTCCTGCTGAGAATTGTGTTTTGTGTTCCTCCCCCTACAGTATCACACTCAAACACATACAAAACTTGTGAGGATCTTCGATTGGCTCTAACCCCTTAGCTGTAATGTTACATCACACACAACCTCGCTCCTGTTCCTCACAGAAGAACACTTTTTTCTTCTCCCTTGTTAAGGCCAGCTACTTCTCCCAGTAACACATTTTGTACTTGTGACATGGTTACATAAAAATCCCTCGAAGACCGAACTCACGTGTAGCAGTAACGCCGCTCTGTGTGCTTTGCAGGTTCTCCACGAGCCGCTGATCGACGAGGATCCAGTGTTCATCACCACCTGTACGGAGAGAGAGCTGAGGAAGAGGAAGAAGAGGAAGTTCAGCCTCTGGGTTCGACAGTGCACCTCCACGGGATTCATCTGCCAGGTAGAAGAAGCAACGCAAAACTCATCAAACGGCAGCGGCGATCAGAATCACAATTTTCAGGAGAATATAAGTTTGTTTATTTGCTGTAAGGGGTATTTTAATATGCTGCTGTCAAACTTCATGGCAGAAATCTAATTCAATTCAGAAAGTCTCCCTGAAGTCAAAAAGCACTTTTGTACATCTTTGATCTTATTATTACTAACTTCAGATCTTATTCTCAGGTTGATGCCTCATTTTGCATTCAGCCAATTACTCGTCAGCACAGCAGAGAATAAATTCACTTGCAGAAAACGAGATGAGATCAAACTCATCTTGACAAAATGACAAAACAGATTTCTTTTTGTCAGATTTCTCTATTGATGTGGTTTCCGAGCTGAACAGCTACTGGCTCAGACCGAGATCTCAGGCAGGCAGACCTGCTCTGCTCGCTAACAGCCTTGCCCTTACCGCAACCTTCCACTCCTACGTCGTTTGCTTATGTAACACCACCGTTTAACTAGGGCCTGGCACCGCAGGAGGACTGACAGACCTGTCCCACTCTGACATTATTTTCCTCTGTCCTCATTACAAAGGGCAGAGGAGAAAACCTGGAAACAGCAACAGCAAGATGATGCCATTTTTATTTTGTCTCGTTAAATGAGTGAAAGGTGACAGCCTGACTGCTTCTGCCCAGTGTCTGTGAGAGAGGATGCCCCGACAAGCTGTCTGTGAAAGTACGCTATTTTCCTCCTGAATGTGGATTGTTAAGTGATTTTTTTTTTACCGCAGTATAAACATTGTTCAGCCACACACAACATATCAGTGAACAACACACAATTGTTTGCAGTGATATACTGAGGAGGACTCTCACTGACATAATGCATTTACCTTCAGGTATCTTGCTTTACAAGATGCAAGGTACAAGGTAATTTAATTGTCATAATACAACACAGGCTTGCCTTACGAAATGAAACTTTAATGCAACATAAATTACAGAACGTGTGTACAGTTATTTCTATACAAATGCACATAGACAAATAGTGCACGAGTTGAATTTGCATCGGGGGAATTGTAAGCAGCAGCAGAATGATGGTGATGGAATATGGTTGTCATCTTCACATCAGAAGTCGGAGTCCGCCTCTCCTCGTCCAGCTGTAGTCCTGCGCTCTGTCTGCACTCACGATCCGCCCGTCGGGTACAACAGCTCGATCTGAGATGGTGTGATGAAGACGGGTCTCTGGGAGCACAACACTCTCTGATCTCACGTTGTTTGGCAGCCTGAGTCTCATTTGTCCCGTTCCTTTACCTGTGATCGGACATCAGCCAGGAGCAGCCTTAAAACAAGCTGGATTCGCATGGCTCTTACTCCGAGTCTCTTCCTCCCTCAGGTGGTCCGGCCCGTCAGGCTGGATTGTCGAAAAGACTTTCTCCTCAAATTCTGATCACAGTATTTCTGCCATAGGAAGAACAAAAAAATGTAGCGTGATTTTGAGGCGCTAGCGGCCACTGCATAGACTAGACTGTTGCAACAATCTCAATTTCTTTATCAACTTTTGTCAAATGCATCTCTGAGATTTTACCATAATGAAAAAAAAAAAAAATCTTTCTAGTCTCCATCACAGAGACACACCACTGATTTCACAGTAACTTTTCCATTGGTTGAAGATTTTCCAAGTGTTCAAGTGAGAACAGATGTTTGTATTTTTTGTACTGACTAAACCAACTCTTTAAATCATGATAACTACACCTGTAACCCTGACCTTTAAGGACATGTTGACAACTTTTTGATTCTGTCTTAAAAATAGCCTGGCGCTCCTGTGAGCATGGCAACAGGTTTTGTTTGCTGTAATCAATTCCTGTGTTCATACTGGAAACAAGATGCATCACAGCAGTGCTTTTACTGTAACTGGGGCATAGAATTTGATCCTTTTCACTGTGTTTTGGGATATTTTATGCCTTTATGAGAACATCTTGAGGACAGAACGGGAGAGAGTGACATCCATCGAATGTCCCCGTCTGGACGATTGTCAAATATTAAGATGGATGACATGACAGCCCATCAAAAGTGAAGCCAGAAGAACTCGATTGATCAAATAATCTCTCTCTAAAGAACATTTCTGTCATTTTTGTAGTTCATATCAGGCTGATTTATGTTCGAGCAAACTTTATCTTATAAATTTGGTTTTAATTAATTATTTGAAGCTTTAAAAATGGGGTGAAACGTCATGATTGACAGCTCAGCACTACCTGTGATTAATTGGGCGGGCGCTTGGGCATGAAACTTCACTGGCTCCTCCGATCGGAGTCTGGCTCCAAATGACGTCACCGGTGCTCAAATCTGGGATGTCTTAGCTTCGTCTTTGAACTATATGAGAAAGTGGAGCCGTGACATTTATCTTTATATCTGTCAGTGGACGGGACTCAAACTGGGTGCCTTTAAGGTAAAGCTTTCTACAGAGCAGCATTGTTAAGAAAGGGCTTTCCACTGCACAGAACCATAAATAGATGGATCTCGTTCGTAAGACTACCCCGCAGGCGAGTGCTTCCTTCTTTAGCCTGGATGTAGTCCAGAATTACATTAGTGGAGGGAGGACAAATCATGATCAGAATTTTAATCTGCCATATATTCCTTTGGGTTCATATCAAATAGAATAACTGAATACTCAAAGTCATTTTTACTTGTCTTCTCAGAACGACATATGCGTAAGAAACATCACCCTGTCATTAAAAGCCATATCCCATCATCCCGTCCATTTAACAAATAAGCATTATCATTCACACTGACTGTGGCCGTTTGGCAGTCACTCTGTCTTTACCAGTCCGCTGTACCCGGACGTGTGTCTGCACTGAGATCTTCTCCCTCTAAATGAATTGTGTCGAGGGAGAGAAAGAAACTCTTAGAAATAAAAACGAGTTAATGGAGTGAATCAATGAGATTCCATTAGCCAGTGCTGCGACACACACACACACACACACACACACACACACACGGAGGCACGGACCGACCACTTAGTGTAATAGCTAAAGGCCTTGCGTAGATGCAGGCTAATCAGGCTAATGCCGTTCAGCTTGTGAACATCAACATAAATGTGAGTGCAACAGGGACACTGAACTGTTTGTGAGTGTACATTTCTACATTTGATGATGGCTTTTCTTTGGAGACACAGCTCCTCTTCGTATTTCTTCTGTGACTCGTACTTTCAAGGGCATCATGTACGAGTGTGTTCAGCTGAGGAGCACCGCTCAGTTTGCCTTGATCCAGGGCATCGTGCCGCTGCAACAACCAGCCAGATGGTCACGTTATCAATATTCACAACCCCCCATCGGTGCACTTGAATAATTTCTGTGATCCCTAAAAGTTTGAAGATAACACATATTTTAAGAAGATTTAAAAAGTTGGGGCCTGATGAAAGTATGAAAACTTAATGGGCAGATATTTGTGAAATCGACCAAGCACATTCATGTCTTTCAGAGGATGAACGCTTTTGTTTGGTGACACCTGGTGAGCTTCCTGCCTTCTGCCACAACATCTGGCCAAAATTGTATTTCTTACCGTATGTTTTGTGCGTTGTGTGCCTTAATGAGAGAATCAACAGAAGAGTGATCACACGAAATGTCAGCTTGCAGGCAGAGGAGTGTTTTAATCTGTACAACATTGGTGGATTGGTGAATGCAAAGTCACCATGACCCACCAGTCACAATGGTCACATTAATAGAAAATATGCCAGGTGAAAGATTACATAACTTGCTCTTAGCAGCCACAAGGACGCCCCAAAATGTTCTCCTCACCCACCAGAGATTTCATGCTCTAATTGGCAGAGTTACCAACCGCACATGTTGGCAGTGTCCATGACAAAAAGATCATGTTTTAGCTAAATGTACCTGTTTTTGTTGCCATAGACACTGCTGGAGAGATTCCAACATCTCATCTACTATATATACACTTACAAATGTTGAAACAAATGAACGACACATATCATTAATTAATCACCGATCACCACAAAGACTTTAACTGATGAAAGTGTATTAACCAACAGAGTTTAGCACAAATAACCAATACTGGCTCATCAAACATATCAAAAATACAATGAAGAAAAAAAAATTAACAGTATTTTCAAAACAGAAATAGAGATTTCTTCTATATCTGTTTTATCTACATGTCCTGTCACTTTCCTCCCACTCTGCAGATCTCCGTCCATCTGAAGGAGGGTCAGGGCACAGACGGTCTGGCCACCCTGAAGAACAAGCCTCAGCTCCACAGCCTCGTGGCCAAGCAGCTCTGCCAGAACATCTCTGGCAAGAACACCATCATCTTCACCGGGCCGTCCATCACGAGCCTCAGCCTCTTCTCCGAATTCAGCAAACAAGGTACGCAGACAAAATGTCAGCAGCAGATATTAGTTCTTCCTTAAAAACAAACACCTTCTGTTCTTCAGTTCGCCTTCATCTCCATCATCTCTTGTCCTCGTTTTCTGTTACGATGTACAGATTGTAATCTGTATGCATTTTTAATTTCTTTATTTATCTTTTATCGCGGAGCGATGATAGCGTCCCCAGGCTGGAAGACAGTCTGTTGCCTGCTTCACCTCCAAATGAGACATCGCAGCCCTGCAGTGTGCCGTTGCAGTGATTCATTTTCTTCACCTGGTTTAACACCAAAGTGAAAAATTCTTTTTACTACATCGGAATGTGTAGAAACACGAGCATGCCTCATTTGTTTGACACGTAGTAACATCCTACATGCTTTTTTCAAACATTATGTGACATTTCTGCCTCAAACTATCAGCTTCAAAACCATTTTGATGGCACAGTGTCTCGTAATAGGGCGACTGGTGTCTCTGTCTTCCCCCATCATTTGTTTCTTCACTATGTTACTTCACTGAGAGGTTTAGATCACAGTGTTATAAACATGTTTACTTTGAAATGTACTATGAATTTGTTATGATGTAATGAGTTTTCTTTGCAGTTAGCACCCGACAAATTGATACAGACCCGGGATTCGAATTTACAAAAGTGGTGTGGCTGCACAAAATACTAATGTTCTACGTAATGTTGCTGAAAAATATTCTTGGAACAATTGAAAGCTATTGTACAATACATAATATGTACCTTAACATTTTAAAATTCTCCTCAAAAGCACTTCATAAATGGAAGAAATCAAATATCACAACATTTTTTTGACCATTTATCTTGATCGATATTGTAGGAATGACTATTGGTTCTTTGAAAAGTTCTTAACACGATGAGATTTCTGAAAAATAATCACCAGTAATGTGGACAATGGACAACAACATAACAAAAATGAAAATCTAAGATGATATATAGTCTCAGATCCCGATACCATTATAATATCGATCCATTGCCATTGTAGGCTAATTCACAAAGCTAAGTTATTCTGTCATGTTTGGAAATATTCACATTCATAAGTAGAAAATTACTTAACATAAGTGGAATTAAATCACATACTGTTTTTTCTCCATTCAAGGCATCATTACGTATAAACTGGCATTTTGTCAGATGTGACGTAGGTGGTAACTACAAACAAAACTCATGACGTCACAACAGTGTTATGTGTTGACGTGAACATGTGTGTAACGCTGTGACACAGAGACACCATTCACCCTGTTACGAGACACTGAACCATCAACATGATTGTGATGCTTTTTTATTTTAGGTAAAAAGAAGTTACATGAAGTTCTGACCCAATTTTACACTGAGTGACTTTTTTGCACTTCAGACAGCATCAACAATAACACGCCCACGATGCATTGCTATTGACTGTTGCATGCTGAATCACGGAAGATTCAGCAGGGAGCGTTTAGCCTTGTCACCGCTCTAAAAATCAATAGGTAAAGTGAACACTTTAGCTGACACTTAAGTGAAACACCACTGAACATCCATCAGTTTGCCTGTCTGATCCCAGTCTAACTGTTTAAGGCTTGACTTCTTGCAGTTATTCTGGGGAAAATTGTGATTTTGTCATGCTGATAATCGGCCTTTGAAGCAGTTTTCCATGCTCATTATACCAAAGACGTCTTTTATTATGAAAGTATAATCCCATTGTGTTGGGCTGAGTCACATTAAAATTCTCCTCAGTGACCTATTTTTCCTCTTTCGTAATAATAATGATAGCGAATGTGGGACAATGCTGTAAAGGGCCAAAGATGAGTCGGTGAAGGCAGGGGGCGTACGTTCAGCCCAGCAGGCTCCTTGAAAAGACGCCTTCAAAAGAAACAAATTGAAAAGTTTTCCATCGCAAATGTTCTTTCACTAAACGATAACAGAGGAGCAATTTTAAACTCAATCAGGCAGAGCTGTTGTGCGCCAAGTAGAGAAAAAGTTGCAAGATTAAATCAATATCATGTATTTAGGCAGTAATTGGACAAAGCTACCACGAGTCATTCAGCCGAAACACAATCAGCCACAAGTTAGCTTGCAAACACATTGTGCAATATTTTCTTTCAAATTTATCGTGCTGCATTAATTAACAGAGTTAATTACCCGGCGCGACCGCGGTACTTACTGTGGACAGACACACACACACACACACACACACACACACACATCTACAACACAGATAGAAATCAGTGTCCAAATTGAGAACTTAAATCAGCAGCAGTCAGCCAAATGATTGTTTTCACTGCAGCTCATCCATGTGAGAAGTAAAGAAATGAAATGGGTGGAAAGTCAAAAAAAAAAAAGCAAAACGGCAGAGACGACACACGAGAGACGAGAAGAGCTGAAGTGGTTTCGGCTGTGAGAGATAAACACTCGACAGCAGTTTGTTCTGTGAGTTCACATCAGAAAGCAGGATGCATGAAAAAACCTCAATAAATGCACAGAAGTTGCAGCAATGTAACATTTCTGTTAGATTAAAAAGTCAAAACAGAAATAAAGATGCCCGTCACAGCTTCATGAAGCCCGATGTGATGTGTTCAAAGTGCTTTTTGTTCAACTGACCAACCAATCGTATTAAATTTACAGTCACAGATTTACATTGTTTGGTCGATTAATGTACTCAACACTTTATTTTTGCATTAGTACCATTCTGGATTCTATCTCTCAAATGTTAACGTGTCTTTGTATTTGTCTCTCTTCAGATATCTACTGTTGCGGCCTGCTGAGCACCAGGAAGAGCGACTGTACAGGCCTGCCTCAGAACATGCTGGTCTGCGGCTCCACGCCGGCGCAGCGCGGCCAGTCGCGAGTAATGATGAAAGGCAGCATGTCGCTGATCAGCTGGTACAACAAGGGACACTTCAGGTTCCTCAGCAACGCTTACTCCCCGACAAAACAAGGTAAAAGCTGCTCTGATACACCCAGAAATAAAACTCTAAAATTACATCTGTCTCGTTGAATTGTAGATATTGACGGGAGACTGTTCACACATGTGTGATGTAATATTTGAAATGTCTTCTGGCTGCCATTTACCTGACGGTCTTTCAGGGAAAACAAGATTATATGTGCTGTTGTTTCTGGTTGCAGATTACCATAGTTAAGCATTCATGTCAGGGAAAATCAATGAGAGCTTGTAATCCATGATAATCCATTTCCAGGAGGCGACAGGTTCATGATACTCCCCTCCTCCCGTAGCGTAATCCACTCCGATTAAACCATTTTGTTAGGTGTTAAACCTGGTTGAAAGGGGGCTGCGGTGTGGTGTGTGTGTGTGCGAGTGTTTTGAATGAAGAGTGTGGAAGCGAAGCCCCAGATCGGTTCAAACTGTTACTATCTAATATTGATGTTCTTTTCCCTCGGTGTGTGTGCGTGGGTATGTGAGCTGGAAGTGTTTTTCACTCTGTGCAAAAACAAGAGGAAACGTAATTGTAATTCCAAGCAATAATCTAGATAACACAGAGAAAAGCATATCGAGGTTAGTGGTTGTTATGTGAATAGTGTCACATGATTACACATGGTGAGTTGTGTACGTCTTTACTCAGTATTAAAGACATTTAACGATGTTTTTCTCTGTTTAAAATCTGAATCAAAAACCAGTGACAGCCCAGAAAGTGGAGCGTTCAACCAGCAGTAAAGGTTAATAATGGCTGCACACCATTTTCAGATCCCAGTTTAAGGACTGCGATGTCGTGCATTCATGGCTGACTGCGACAAACTCTAACGGAGCCGTTGTTAACATTATTAGTAACACCTCCTGCTGTTACAGTCTGAATCCCTGCTTTGAAAATGGCCCATTAAACAAAGCAGCCCTCCAGGGACCGAGCAACAAAGAAGCCAAAAAAACATCAATAAGAAGGAGCGCTCGCTTTTCCTCTCCCTCGTCTCCCCTGTTGTTGGCCAGGTGAAAACTGAGTCGGGGGGGAAAACAAGAATCTCTTTTCTCTGCTGTCTCTTAGTTTGTGCTATGTGTTTTTTTTCCTTCACGGCAGGTATGATCATTAAGAGGAAAAGTGGGGAGATCCCGTGTCCCTTGGCCGTCGAGGCTTTTGCGGCGCACCTCAGCTACATCTGCAAATACGACGACAAGTACAGCAAGTATGTACGACAGCTTACAACAGTCTCCTGCAGTGGATTCATGGTGACTAGAGGGTTGAATGTCAGACACAACACATATTCTGTGTCATGACTCATAGCAAATATGCACTCTTTCTCTAACAAATGAAAATAGTTATCATAGGAAATCTAAAACAGAAATGTTTCATTGATCAACAGAAAAACTGGAAATGTTTCACCTCTCATCCAAGAGGCTTTTAAACCCTGTGTGGGTATGAAACTCAAAGTTAATGCCGTACATCCTGAGGTGTTGTTGTTGGTGTTGTTGTTTCCCGTTTGTGGTCCAATTTCAGCTTTCAGGAAGTGGGGAATGAGGTGAAACAGTGTGCCGTTAACCTGTTTTTAACACCTGCTGATCCTTAAAAGTTACAGTCTTGCTTGTAGACATATTATTTGTAGTGGAGTGTGAACTTTATTAATTAATTTAATCTATAAAAAGAAGCTCAGGTGTAAGAAGCTTCTTTTTTTTTTCTCCCACAGGTACTTTATTTTCCACAAGCCCAACAAGACCTGGCAGCAGGTGTTCTGGTTGAGCATCAGCATCGCCATCAATAACGCGTACATCCTCTACAAGATGTCTGACGCCTACACGGTTAAACGCTACAGCCGAGCGCAGTTCGGAGAAAGACTGGTCAGAGAGCTGCTGGATTTAGACGACTGCTCTCCCACACAGTGAGGAGGAGGAGGAGGACAGCAGGAGCGCACAGAAGAAGAAAAAACACACACAAACACAAACACAAACACAATCCCCCACACGTACATTCACACTCTTCATTACGGTTGTACAGACTCCGCGGTCTGTGTCGATGTGATGATACTGAAGCAATGCCAAGCCTGTGTCTCTCTTCCTCTGGTTGTTTTCTGTGGTACTGTAAATATTCCCTCACATATGACTGCACACTACACAGTAGAGAATCATGAGCCATGGGACAGTCCACTCGCCTAACTTTTAACCACGCAGATTTACTAAGGATTTTGTCAGCAGGACCGATTTCACAAGCAGAGCCGAAAAACAAACCCGGGACGAGTTCACCTTTTAAATGATGTCAGCTACAAGTTCAGACTCTTGTCAGAGAGTCTAACGTGAGCCTGAATCTCCCGCGTGACTGTTCAAACGTGTGCCTGCAGGCTGAAAGGCTACATGTAGCTCGATATTTACACTCTGCGAAAAAAAGAAGAAAAAACACCTGTGACCCTGTAACAAAAAGCTTAGTAAACCAGGACTACGGTGTGTTCACCCGCTGCATGCATAAAGAATCTGGATTGTGATGTTCTCTTGTTTAGTGTGAAACGAGCTCCAGGTGGGATTTGAAACTTTTTATTTCGTACGCGCGTGTGTGTATGTATTTTAGCAAGTGGAACTGCCATTTGTGTGCGCCAAGCTGAGCCTGAGGATGTAAACGTTCGGCCGTCGTGATCCAGACGAGTCATGTTGCTGCATAGAGGAAGACGTAAAGCAACAAGCAGCGGTGTGGCACAGAGACAAGGGTAGCATTCATCAATGAAAAGGCAAAAACTCAAAACTCAGCTTCATCAGGATTGTTGGTTTTAAACTCTAATATTGTTCAGTGACCTCATGTTCTTCTAAAAGACCCACAAAGACGCATCCATTTCTCATGTGAAATCACGGAAATTGTTCCATATCTGGCAGAGGAGTGCTCGTTGGATCGCCTCCCTCAAACTAGGAGGTGGATTCAGAGAAGAAATTAACGGCATCAAATCTGCAGCCTGCTTTTATCCACACTGTTCATCTAATTTGTCTTCTTTTATTACCCGTGTATTTAACTGTACTTCGGCATTTGCGGTGCAGGACACGTTCAAAATGTCCTTCACTAAGTCAGTGTTGCCAAGCAACAAGTACAATCCTGGCCAGTGGGCAGGGGTTTGGATAATATTTCCTGGCAAGATTTAAGTCAGGGAAGTAAAAACTGAGTCACTGGAAAAAAAACAAATGTCGCCTCAAATCTTAATGTAGATTTTAAAAAAAGCTTCCGGGACTGTGACTTGTTTTCTCATCAGAGGTGAACTGACATCAATCAGCTGTGAAATTATTTGGCAATTTAAAAACACGATTTTTTAAGTGCATAGTGACTTTTCTGTGTGAATGTTGAAGTGGAGAAATGATTCACTGTCTGCGATTTATCTTTAGAAAAATCAATTTCACCCAAGACATTCTCATCTAAAATGGAAGCATTGGAAACAATTTGGACTCTTAATGTGCACGCTGTTTTCTTCCAGTGGAACTTTTCTTGCCAAGTCACTGATTTAGATGCCATCTTATGTGCAGCCAATGCAAGCGTGAGTGGAATGAATTACACTCAGACCATTATACCACAGCAGAGTTTTTATAGGTGCCTAAAACTAAACAAAACACAAACCCTTCATGCCAAAAACAATATTTAGTTACTGAAATAAGACCTGGACTTTGGGTAAACATAGCATTACTGAAACAGTACTGCGTTGTTACAAACCAACTTAAAATTAAATAAGAATGTAAAAGTTTGTCAATGTGTTCAAAATTTATCAGCAAAACCAGCACGAGGAGATGTTGGCTAGGATTAGCTAAGATAAAAACTATAAACTAAACATTTCTAAGTGGAAAGGGAGACTCCACCCTTAGTGTTCCAGGTGGTTTTTGTTTTTTGGCACCACTGTCGCAGAAACAACCAGATCGCCTCCCGTTCCCCTCGGAGCAGCAGCAGCTACCAACAACACTAACAACATCCCCCAGTCGGCCTTCATATTCCCGGGAGATTTCACGTCTGGTGGCTGAAAAAAAAAAAAACACCACAGTGAAAGTGAGATTTAAAGGGAAACATTTAATGATTCATTAAAACAGAAATCTTCAAAACATAAAATAGCTTAAACAATAAAAAAATAAAAAAAACTGGTAAAGCAACTGGTAAACCCTAAAACACAGAACTGAAAAACAAACTAATGAAAACTAGAAGCCTTTAAGCTCTGTGCCGCGCGGCTGCACTTTTGCTTTGCTTTGTGATGCAGTCAACATGTTAACGTCACGCTGGAATCACGGAGACTCTTAAGTGAAAGGTTTTCGATGCGTGTGCTTGCTCAGTCAGCATGGTTTGATGTGTGAATACATATTACAGTGAGGTGACAGTCTTTTTACGCTGGTGGAGCAGAGCTGTGCACTTTCCCTCCCCCCCCACATTACGTCTTGCACTTTGAGGAGAACTGTAAAGTTAGCGACATGTTTATTAGATCCTCCTTTTTAGTTTTTTGAACCCGATGATAGTATACAGCGCACTCAGAAAAATATGGAAAATACGAATAGATACTTATAAGTTCTGTAAATATACATAGCTAAATGAAATGGAATTTATGATTAAAAAAAAAACACCAATGAAATAAGACTGAAAATTTAACGAGTATAAACCAAAACAGAAAAAGATTTCCACTGTAGATTAGTACAAGGTACAGTACGTATGTGTATATTTTGTTTACGGATTACTGTGAGTGTACGTCCATAATCACTCTGTCACTGAGACTCAAGATTGTGATTTTTTTAACTTTTTCACTAATCCAAAGCATCGTTGTTGTCATTGTTGCTCTTGTGTGTGTCTGTGTGTGTGTGTGTGTGTGTGTGTGTGTGTGTGTGTGTGTGTGTGTGTGTGTGTGTGACCCACTGAATGTCCTCGTCTCATGTCTAATCACTGTTCACCTTGAAGTAACACCTGTAATCTTCAGAGCCTCCCTTTATCACTTGTCAGCTCATGATTTTTAATACATTTGATATCAACCAATCCCACGCACGTGTAGTTTGAGAAGCGATGGGGTCGTGTTATTGGAATGAAGTACAGCTGGAGCCATTTGAGAAACCCATCCTGCCCGTTTGACTGCGTACATCCCGTCGTGTTGGTGTTGTTGGCACATCATAACTAATGTCGCTCCAGGATCGTCACTGCAGCTGACCACAAAACAACAGAATCATTGTTGGGCTGTGGTGGACGCGTGAGTCAAGTGTAGGACTTTCAACCTGGACACCACAGGTCAGCGTGTTGTTACATAGTGATTTTGTTCAGGTTTTGGCACAAAAACTAAAAACAGACCCTGTCAATCTCTTGACTAAGAAAAGCTAAATTCCCATGTAGATATTTTTCTGGACTTTTTCCCGGGTTGCAAAGCTGTAACATTACAAGAATGTGTTCAGTGGCACATTAGTTATGTTGTTGTAAGGACAACACCAACATGGCGATATCAGATTGTGCACACACGTTTCTTGTGTTGGTCATTAAAGGAAAAATCCACACTGCTGACCAACAGTTTCAAATGTTTCTACCCTCTGTGGCTGAAGTGGTGCCTGCAGACGTCAGCCCACTAGAGGTCAGAAAACACAAAGGTTTCAGACGGTGTAAGGTTGCTCTTCACAGCAAAATGGGTTACTTATCCCACAGTGCTGGTCTGACGGGGTTATTCTTTTGTTCCCATTAAAAATGTCGTATAATAATCTTTTATCTCTGTAAAAAAAACCTTTCTGTTCAATCCCTAAATCAGAAAAAGCCATCAATTTACATCATGCAAAGGGAGAGAAAACCATCCCTAAAAAGGCAAAGAAACCAATTTCTCCAGCCTCTGAAGGCTTTAATCCATAGATGTGTACCTGCCAGGCATGTACAGTAGTAGTCTGAGTCAGGAGCATGGCTGCAGAAAAAGAAAATCATCCTCCTTCAAAGCTGAATAACCGCTGGACTGCGTCACAAAAGGGTGAAGGACATCTGTTAAGAGTATATCCGAGTGTGAATTTTTCCTTTACAGTGCGACACTGGCATATAAAAATGAGCCTCTGTGATGGCTGCATTTGTGAACGGGCATTTAATCTGCAGCTCACGGTGGACTGAAGCCAGTTACCTTAAGATGACACTCTCAAAAGGATGCATGTGACATCCGCTGAGGCTTTTTCTGTAGTGCTCACATCGCTCGGCTCAAACCACAAATGAGAAGAAATTATGCACCAGAGACTCTCTGAGGCCACGGTTACCTGGCAACAAATCACATATAAGTGAGAGGAAGAAGAAAACGGGTAGTTATTTGAAGTTTCCCTGCCCATGTGGTAATATCGTTATCACCCCGAGTGCAGATTGGGAGCTGAGCGGCTTCGTGTCGGTCTCTTCTTCCTCTTTGAGGGGCCGAGGATCCCTTCTGTGCGCTTCAGCCCACGCGGATCAAAAACACGGCTTCATTTTAAATTCTCAGGTTGATCTATCACAATTATTCTGTCCAGACGGCTCTATTGATCGCCCCGTGAATCAAGATGTTTCTATAGTGCCTTTTTCCAGCTCATTTTTTTTCCCCCCTCTCATCAGTGGTTTAGTGCTGTTGATGTCTCGAGGTGGAGTTGATGCGAATGACTGGAGCAGATTAGATTTTAGGTCCTGACAAAAAGGAGCGTGGTAAAAATCCCGTCCTGCATGGTGTGAATAATAGAAAATTAGTGAACTTCTACTGTAGAGTTTTAGATGCAGAGTCCCACAGCTGAAATATTTCCCAGGTTTCCTGCTACGTCCTTTAATATTTACACTCCTTTTCCTTGTACATAAAATACATGTTCATAAAAAAAAAACTCAGATCCCAGTGATGGCTGTTAGTCCTTATCTTGTTTAAATGGGTAAACTACTATGTAGGAGCCTAGATTGTATGTTGGAGGAACGGGTTAAAATATATGAGCCCCACTGTAGTCAGAGAGTTTGACACCCCATCGCCAAATGTAGTTCTTAAAGGGACAGTTCAACTGGATCGCACTCGGCCTCGAAGTGCTCAAAGCGAGAGAAAAAAAAACCCATTTGACCCCATCGGCAGCGTCTCTTTTGAGAAATCCTGACTCATGATGATCCACAGACCTTGTTGTAGACTACATGTATCACTGTGTATCAACGCATGCGTGCATCTACTCGCGAGCAAGAGGCTGTAGGGTGGATGTAAACATTGATGGTGTCCTCTGTGGCTGAGCTGTAACATTCAGCCTGTTCTTACTCCCAGTGCTTCAGATACAGCAGCCTGGTCAGCGGCCCTGCATGCTTCTAAGTTTGACGCACCTCTCGTGCAGTATTATGAAAGTCCACGTCAGGGGATGGTCGCAGAGGTTGGATGAGTCATATCCTGGATTTTACTTAAGAAATTTCCCTGTATTACGTCAGTGTGTTACAAGACTGAATGTAGTTATTTAACCGAAGTATGATCTTTTCCTAAACCTATCCAAGTGCTTTTTGTGCCTAAACTTAGCCAAAGAGCAACCGCTCGACAGCGTTATCGTATAACACTAAGCTGCTGATAGTTAGCTTGTCTCTCGTCAGTGAGCACATGCACACTTCCATCTACAAGGCGACACAGTTGGTAGTTATATTTAAAGTTATAGTTACATGGTTATAAGTCAATACTTGCTACATGATCTGCAACAAGATGTGGGAATTATCTTGACTAACCAGGTCATGATTTCCAGCGAGAGACACATCGCCGTTCACTTTTTCAAATTCAATTTCAGTGGCACCACAAGCCAAGTGCCAGCTTGTTCCATTATTCCAGATGGATAAATGACACCACTGGCAAGAGGAGACACTCATTTTTTGATTTGGGTGTGAAGTGTCCCTTTAAAAAAACAAATTGTTACCACAACTGCAAAAGAGCAAAAAACACCAGAGGAGGAATGTCACTCTGATGGGTCTTTTGTCTCCATTTGTCTCCTTTCACAAACAGCAGAGATGTCTGTTTTTCTTACATTCGTATATGTCAGATGTGCAAATCGGGGGTGAAAAACAAGACGGTGGGAAAACGCTGAAATATTTGTCCTTCATCCAGTTTTGTCAGACAAATAATTGTCCCTAAATCGTTTGTCTCTTTAAACTTGCCGTGAAATAAATCCCCCCCTCCCTCGCTGTCGGTTGTTTAGTGGTGATGAAACGCAGTGCTGTGTGTGAGATGATGTCCATGTGCGTGGTGTGCTGTGTGTGCCAGTGTGCCATCCCTGTACAGAAGTCGTCTGTGTTCGTATCCAGGGGAGCGAGACGGATGTCGTAAAAGGTGTTTAAGCGATTAGCTGTGTGGATGTGATACAGAATTAATATGGCTGACCTCAGGGCTTCATAACTAACTGCTGTACAAATATATTCACCTACTGAAATAATAAACACTAAATGGACTTCTATTAACCATCAGGTGCTATCAAACCACTGTAAGAGTAATAGTAGAGTTAGATTCGATGTTGTCAAACACCAGGGCCGCGTATTGCAGGAGTCGTACCACTGAGGAGCACCAAAAGTTCACTTTTCTGGATAAAAATGTGAGGAATATTAACGTCACCAGGCACCAAAAGCAAACTTTTAACTGTGCAAGTGGTAGAACTGTCTCACGCTTGTAACGGAGGCCGCAGGATGTCGAGGAAAAGAAACCGAGTACTTTGGGCTAAAGTGTTATCTAGTTTCACAGACGGGGGGCCGGGAGGACGCGTGTATGTGCATGTACTGTTGAATAATGTGTGTAAAATAACTGGTGTTTATTTTTTGTTTTTATTTTGTTTTTTGCTGGACCAAATATATTTCTAAAAATGTGTGTTGGTGATGAGTTGTACAAGGTTGTCATGTAAATGTGTCTTCATTAAAACTCCCATCGAAGCTTATTTTGTTCTGCGGCGAGTGATTGGACATCAGGAGGAGGGAGGCCAGTCCGTGCCGGACGTGCATCAGGGGTCATTTTCGTGATTTGAGTGCCTCTCCTCTCCTCACTGATCCTCTCTGATTAGAAGAAGGTCCTTTGCAATGCGTGATCTTTTCCACATTCACTTTTTTCACTTTCAGCAGAGACACATTCAGAGATAAGATACTGCTTTTATGTAACACTTAGAGTCCCTCCCCTCGAGCCAAAACTGCAGTTTTTCTTTCCGCTCCTACAGTTGAATGTTTCAGCTTCACTGTCGAACGATGCAGGAGACACGCCAACAAGCATGATTT
Organism: Acanthopagrus latus; assembly: GCF_904848185.1. NCBI lineage: Eukaryota > Metazoa > Chordata > Actinopteri > Spariformes > Sparidae > Acanthopagrus > Acanthopagrus latus. Next base: position 21,152,640 of record NC_051053.1, on the reverse strand, counting down.
GTGACATCACAAATAGTTTGGATGCCAAAGAAGAAAGTGCATGAAGTCACATCCTTCACAAAGAAATCCAGAGTCCAGCAGCCATCGAAAGAGACGAGGAAGGTGTCATTGCTCACCAATCTGCTCACATATGGCCTATAAAAAAATGATTAATACATTGAAATTGTTGCAAATTGTTACACAGAGCCTCTTTAGAGAAAAAGAGATTAAGTATTAAGTATCCTTTGATCTGATGTGCTGAGGGGGTCTTTAACTTTTCATTATCAAACCTCTCAGAGAAGAAGAGTGTAAACCAAGAAACAAACACACAATTATTCTGGTTGTGCAGTTTTATAGTTTTTTTTATTTCATGTTTTAAGGCCCTCCCAGGAATTATTGATATTTCCTTTGTACACTCCTGCTGACTTGGAGGCATCGACAACATCCTCCCCCCTAAAAATCTCGAGGTAACATAACAGTGTTTTTATCTGCGTATGGAAAAAAAAAAACACACTTTCATGATCCATGAATGCAACCAGTTTATGTGATAACTCTTCACTGAAAAGCTGAAATCTGACACACTGTACAGTTTAAACATCAGGAAGCAGATCGTTGCTCCCAAACTGTCCACTTGTACACATCGTATACACACATTAAATATAAAACCACTGTGTCAAATTTATATTTCTTATGTCATGAAAACGTTATCAGCGCGTCACATGTTCTCAGCCGTGGGTCTGTTTGTGTTGTCGTGTCCTCGAGGATCTCTGCACTGCAAAGAATGTTAAACTCGGACAGCAGTTTTTATGACGATCTGTCAAACGGCCTGGCTGATATTTTCCAAGCTGCTGGATGTGCTCAGACTTATTTGCCGTCAGCGCCTGTAAGTTAACACAAACAGCCAGCCTGCCTCACTGTTGCTAATTTATGAAGGCCTCTGTGCCATTTCTCTGTTCCTCTGTTTGACCTGTGAACTTAATTACAGAGCAGCGACTCACTCTGCTGTTCCCTCTGTCACATGTGCACCCTGCTTCTACTCTCCCTGCCAAGGACGGCTGCTGTTGTGAAATATGTGTGTACACTCTGTTTCCCACTGAGTGCTGTTTTTTTTGTTTTTTTTGGTTTGTTTTGAAAAGCTATGAAGACGTCAGCTGGAGAACATGTGGCTGAAAATTAAGATAATGTGTAAATCTTCGACTTTTCACCAGCTAACACTGGCTGGGTTCCTGTCTGGCCTCGCACTCGCCTCTTACATTACCATTTTGCACACGCGGTATCTAATAAATGTTCCTGGTTTGATACATCGGCACAGTCAGAGATGTATTTTTTCATTATGAAAAGTATTCCATGTGTTGGACTGGCTTTGCGTGGGAAAATCCTCTGTTGAAGCCATCTCGGGTGGTTCTATATCAAACTGAGCTAAAGAACCACACAGATCAGCCTCACACATCACGCCAGTGGTTTTATTCCTTCTTTTATTCTCTTCTCTTTAATAAGATGAGTATTTCACTGAAGATAATGTCATTAAAATGCCATGACATGTAAATAGAATCATAAAGAAGGGAAGGAGAATGAGATAAAACTAGATATGTGATAATCCGGTCGGGTCTTGGTGATCAGTGATGTCAGAAATGAAATGTGATGACTCTGTAAAGTCGTTCAAACTTACCAGATGCTTTGAGAAAAGTTTGGATAAAACAGAATGAAGCTGTAGTTTTTTTTCCAATAAATTCAGCGTTCGCTGTCAGCAGTGAGGCTCTCAAGCATACTTGAGAACACTCAGGCTTTTTTTCTCCTTGCAAGACTTGATGACAAAACCTGACATGAAATTTGTTTTTATTTTTTATTCAAAGGCTCATTAGTTGATGCCAAGGCAGTCGGCCACACATGACATACAGCTTATAACACAAATACATAATAGCATTAGTTACCATACATAAATGACACTGATACATGTGAATATCAAAGAGCAGAATTCATGCGTAAAGTCTCAGAAAGATTTGTGGAGCAGTACAAGCTCATAAACCAGCCACAGCAACATTTAACTCAAGTATTGATTGTACTGAAAAGATAAACGGAAGCGGCAGGAAGTGACAAACTGGTCTCCACGTCGGCCTCAGATCATTTGTAGAGTCTGCTATGAATTCTAAGACGAAGAAACTGAAAAAAAAAAAAAAAAAAAATTATTTTATGATGATAACAATAGAAAAAAAAAATACTTTGAACATCAATTTCATGGGCGAAAGTTCCAAACTCCAGGATACAAAAATACATTTATTTCCCTTCATCAGGCAAACAGTTTGTCAAAAAGAGAATCCATCTGTAACAGGGAGTGCCTGCAGGCCCGCGATCAATCACGTTCCCCAGATTAAATATATATAAAGATAGATAACAAACCTCAATTTGATGTCTGAAAGTTTCACATAATTATATGGAAAAGAAACAAAATACTATGCATTGGAACAAGGATAAATGGTGCACACTATCCATATTTAGTAGACCCCGAACAAGAAGACTTAATCTAAAAGTGAAATTACAACAAGGAAAAACTTTTTTAATAAGCTGCTGCTTTACAAGAAAGCGTAAATCAAAGAAACATAGCTTTAAAAATTAAAGACTGCTGTTGTGGTAAAAGGAAATCATCTTGTGTGATTCACAGTTAGCGGTGATGATCATTTTTGCATCACAGTTTTCCATTTGTACTAACAAAACTATTAAAATCACAGTGATTTGTTGGCGTCTGTTCAAAACAAACACGTTTCCTTACATCTGGAGAACAAGATTTGTAGGTGAGAGGATCTCTGCAGCACCACGGAACTTCATTATGATCCTGTTAAATAAAATATGAATGACATGATTTTTAAAAGTGCAATTTGACGGACAAAAAAAGGGAGAAGAACATGCACACTAGAGTGCATTAGAATGTGATTTAACAAAGACAAGGAGGCGTTTGCTGATGCTTTCCCAACTTGTTTTTTCCAGAATCGAGCCGTGCAGCTCTTACTATCGTCCTCCAGATGACGGCAAGGCTCGCTAATGACTGTCTGAGTGAAGATTATACGATCAGTTAGGGAAATTATTACAGCAGTCAGAGCCATTAGTGAGGGCAATAATGTTGAAACTGATGGCCCTGTAGTGTAACCACAGAGAGAAGGCTCCTCTGTGCAGATCGCTGTCAGATACAGATGTAATGTGAGACAAAAGCAGTAGAGGGCAGCAAATCACAGTTTCTCTCCCGACACATTAAAAGTCACTCCCACCATCAGATTATTGATCATCCACTGAGGGTAAATAGATTATTATTGGTCGGAGCACCAAAGTGAGACTGGGTAATTGAGTTATCGTTGCGCCCTTATTGATGATGTGCTCCACAACAGACTGACTGACCGACCCTCCTGAAACTGGAGGGAACCCAAACACAGCAACCTGCAGGAAGACGTGGAACACATAGTGGCATGTTTTCCCCTCCATCTGCAGAGCTCAAGAAGCCCTCAGTGAAAATATTATCTCTGCTTCCGACTGTGTGTGTGTGAGTGTGTGTGGGTGTGTGTGTGTATGTGTGTGTGTGACAAGAGAGGGAGTGAAAGTGATGGGGAGAAAGAAGCAGGCCTGACAAAGATCTGTTCACTCCTATGCCTCAAGGTAAAACTTGTAATGATTTTCCTTTCTCTCTTTCTCTTTCTTTTTTTTTTTTTTTCTTCTTTCCACAGAACACAACAGAACAGAGAGACCCGTGGAGAAGTTACACAATCGAAAAAGATCAGTCGAAGTGGGCGCTGAGCTGTAGCTTCTCCTCCTCTGGGCTCACACTGCCACCGGCAGCAGCAGCAGCAGGAGGACGAGGAGGAAGAGGAGCAGGGGGAGGAGGAGGAGGAAGAGGAGCAGGAGGAGGAGGAGGAGGAAGAGGAGCAGGAGGAGGAGGAGGAGGAAGAGGAGCAGGAGGAGGAGGAGGAGGAGGAAGAGGAGCAGGAGGAGGAGGAGGAGGAGGAGGAGAAGGCCTGATCAATGGAGACACAGGCAGATCGAGTGTCACAGGGAGAAAGTGGGGCAGCGATACTGGCTGACATCGTAAAGATTTAATTAGTTGTGATTTGATTGCTATAGTCTGTAGTGAGGGGGGATTGATTTTGTCACCTCCTGCCTTCAGACAAGACTGCGTTCTGTCAATAAAGCAGCAGCTGAGCTTGAACAAAGAAAAGCAACAGACACAGAGATGAACTGCAGATAAACTTCTTGTCGGGTCATCAGGAGTCCCAGAGTGGAGCTTACTTTTACTTTTCTTTCTTTTTTTTATTTGTAAAACAAGCAGAACATCTTTGATGGTTTTGTCATCTGTTCATCATGAACTGTGGAGGGAAAATATTCTGATGTTTTACTTAGTAGAGGAAGTAAAAAAAAACAACTTTACTTTTACTTTGTTACATGTACAAGGCAGGCACTCAAAGTGAAAGTGTAAGTGTAGTGACCATTATGTAGAGTGCCCCACAAAATCATACACAATATATTATGTTACTGGATAACTACTATAACTGTAATGTTGAAGCTCTAATTGATTCAAGATGTCATGAGATAACGTTTGTTGTGAATTGGCACTAAACTGATGGTTGCCACTTTCCATTTTGTTTTCTGGGGGCAGAAGTGTATTTATAGCAAAGCAGCAAGTCCTGACTTTGTACATGTGGATGATCGAGGACAAAGATTACGCCGGCTGTTTACATGTGAAACATTCTGACCTGCAGATAGAGATGGAGATAAGAGGAAAACGCTCTTTATCAAGATCAACTGTATATTTGTAAAACACAAATGTCTGATTCATTTGTGTTGTTTTCTTTCCCTCTTTTCACTACAAGAAGTTGGGGAGACAGTTTGTTTTTAATGTATTTAATGTATTTATATATTTTAGATCTAGTTATTGGCACAGAAAGCAAAAGAATGACCAACTAACTACTTTATATACTGATGGGAGCTCAGAGTGATATGATTACATCATCATTCACTAGTTGATTATATTGTATTTTGTATCAGAGCTGTCACAATGTCAGATTTAGATATAGATATCATCATAGGTGTATTATTAATGTGACATCAATTTATGTTTCAATATTGCAACTATCATGTTCATCAAAATATGTTTTATTAAAAATAACTTTGAACTAAAGGTGTAAGTACAGTAAAAAGAAGAATATTTGTCTTCAACATGTCGTGGAGAAGAAGTATAAAAAGGAAATCAAGTATCAAGTATTGTACAAGTACATCAAAAGTGTACTTAAGTACAGAGTTTGAGTAAATGTACTCGATTACTTTTCACCACTGTAAATTTAAGGAATTGCTTTTTTTGGTCTTGTTTCAAGATCCTGACACTCATTTCTAGAAAAATCCTCAATCTGCGCCGTAAGCAAGTGAAACTACAATGGCACTCAGTAGAGTGTAAACCTCCGCCAAGGCCCAACAGTCCTACTCATATATCAGCCACATACATCTTGCATCTGGATCTGCACCTAAAGTTTCATGGAAATCTTGTTTTTCCCCGTTTTTTTATGTGATCCTGCTGATAAACCAACAAATTCTGGTGAAAACGTAACTACCATGGCGGAGATTGTTATTTCAACCAACTAGCAGTCTTAAAAAGTCGTCCTTTAAAGAGAAAAGGTTAGTTACTACATGTGGGATTTCTGGCGCAGGCGCCTGGAGAGGGGACATTTTTTTGTAAAAGGTCAAAACTCTTTAAAAACTTGTCATATAAAGATGATCCTTGCTGTTGTTAGAGCAACACGTTTGAGCTTGCAGCTTATAAAGGTCAGGAATCATCCCAATAAGAAGACAGGAGAAAAACTTGGGGTGGCAGTTGAGTCAAACCACTCAACTTGAATATTCAAATAAATCTGAGGTGGTCTTCTTGTGTGAGCTCTTATCGCCACCTCGTACGCTCGACCGTGCAAACAACACCGAGACGTACAGTTTGTTTTGTTTTTTTCGAGGCGATATCATAAAAGCATTACTCATCTGAGATGTTCTGTACTGTAAAAGCAGACTAACAATGGTGTTGTGTGAGAAATGTCTTTCCCTCGTTTATAACCTCTGTCTCCACAATGTCTGGAGCCTCCACCCATCCTATGTGTGCAAGGTTATGACATTCTTAGCCCACACTCTTTCAATCAAGTTCTGCACACACACACACACACACACACACACACACCTCCACTGTATGTCATTATGTTGTAATCAGAGGTTTAAGCGACACTGGGGTACTGATTATATTTATGGGTTTCTTTTGATATCTCAGCCCTGGAGTTCAGTATCGTGTCATGAGGCGTCACCTGCGGGAAGATGCACCGTTGCGCTTCTACCATCCGCCTTGGGAACGAGCGAAATCCAATAAAAGACACTTTCATCAACGTGAGTTTTTTTTGTTTGTTTGTTTGGGCGGTTCCATATGTATTTGCCTGAGAAAGGCGCTGGTTCTGGATGATGTGCAATGATTAACCAAGTCTCTGCCTTTCTATGCAGAGGCTGCTGCCCTGTTGCGACACGGCTGCACGTGCCTCCGGGATGAATTGTTTGGAAAATGTCAGCCACTCGTTTTGACATGAAATATGATTTCACAAACAGCCTTTGAGCTTTAAGAAACCGGTCCAGATAAGGCCGTGGGTGGACTTTTGACACAGGCATGGTTAATGCTAATTAGTCCACCACAGAGTTCCTCTTTACACAAAGGTGTTGAGAAGCTCTCTGCAGGCCACATGTGGCCTTTTCCAGTCAGGTGGCGTGTGTGTGTGCTGGTGCATGTGTGTGTGTGTGTGTGTGTGTGTGTGTGTGTGTGAAGGGATGTCACGTCTTTCTGTCATGTTTCCTGGAGGTTGCTCATCCATGACTCACCGTCCTTTCTCTGCTGGTTAGCATAGCTTAGCAATAATAGGAACACGGGGAAACACCAGGCCAAGTCAAGCGTTAAATAGAATGAAATCTGCCTGCCAGCACAGAAAATCTAATTTGTTAGTTTTGCATGAAAACAGAAGAGTAAAGAATGTAAAAATGACAAAGTGTGGGTTTTTAGGAGGGCTTAAAGGATAAATTCACCCAAAATTAAGATTCGGTTATCATCTACTCATCCACGTGGCGATGGGAGGCTTGGTGAGGAGCGCTTCGCGGTCCACGAAATGTTTCTGGAGCTTCGCAACAGAACAGCGTTGAAGCATTCTCCTAAACAACTGTTGAAGTGGAAAACAGCTGGAAAAAAAAACTCATAAAATCGCTTCATGACGCGAAAATGACCGCGTGTTTTAAATAATGTCAATGTGTACCAGCACCTCACAGCTGCTGGACATGGTGCTGATTTTTACTTCTTTGCTGTACTTCCTTTACTACGGAGACACAGGAAATGAGTGAATGAGCGTATTAACCAAAATGGCGATACATTGCTTTACAGTATCCAACTTAGAAAATACTGCATAGATAGATAGATAGATAGATAGATAGATAGATAGATAGATAGATAGATAGATAGATAGATAGATAGATAGATAGATAGAACATTAAGTCAAGCTGACCATTGCTTTCTCATGGAGACAATGGCTCCCAGCTGTAGCGTGCCTGCGTGTGTGTGTGTGTGTGTGTGTGTGTGCGTGCCGAGGGAGCCTCTTTCTCCCACTCAGGTCACATCTAAACAACGGGACGGGGTCACGACCATGCAGATTAAACTATTACCATCATGATGTTCGCAGGGCTCGGGGGTGGAATCATGACCAGCAGTTATGAATACCAGGTTTTCATAGAAGACAGTTAAAATGACGCGCAGCTGCCAAAGAAGAGAAAGGAAAAAAAAGAGAGAGGGAGGAGGAGGGGGGGCTGAGAGGTAATTTCTTAGCCTCCTTAACACGAGTGTGTGTGCGGCTCCAGCATGTGTTCGGTGACTGTGTGTAGGTGTTAGGGGAGATTTTGGCTGCAGCAGGGGGATTCAGGCCCTGAGACGGAGAGAGGCCCTCGTCATATAATGGGATAATGTTTTATCTCATCGGAAGAAAGGAGGAGGGAAGAGGGCGGTGGGGGGGTGGGGGGAGTAATGAGAAGGGGAAGAGAGAAAGGCTGATTATTTTCATAAAAGCAGATCTGGCACGGTTGTCCACCCACAAAAACTTTACAACCTGTCTTACATGTGCAGCGCGCACACACAAACACAGAGACACACACATCAGTTTTGTGTACATAGGTCAGACAGGTTGGGACAAGCAAAAGGAGTCTCTTTTCATTATATAACTTCTATTCACAAGAAGAATTATGAGCTTACCCTTGACAAGAGACTGCATGTCTGTCAGTGTCTGTGTGTGTTTATATATGGTTCTTCTTCCCATAGTCTTAATGTGATTTCAGCCTCCACATGTAACAACGAATTCAACTGAATTTCCCACCAAACTGTCCCAAACATGGCGTGTCAGTGGACAAACTGGCATGGCGGTGGTTTTAAACTGGACGTGTCCCGGATATCATGGTGCGATTGTGAGCATCTCCCTCCAGCTCTGACTACCAGGGCTGAAAATAACTGTGCGCTCTTACAGCCAGTCAGCGTTTTTTTAAATGGTATGAGGTTTATGTAACAGGAATGTCACAGGTTCTTTTGTAAGTGGAGAAACTTTTTTTTCCCAACATTGGTGGTCACGTCCCTTAAAAAGAATCCAGGCTCACAGTGCGTCTGCTGGTGAGTCAGTGATGTGGTCACCAGTTCAACCAAAGGGTCAATACTCACAGAAAATACACAATACAAGATCACAAAAAACAATAATCTCTGTTATCATCTTATCACTGCGATCACTAAACATAATGTGGTAAGGCTTTTTATCTCAAACAGCATTCCTTATAAAAGCTTATACAAAGTTTATTATACCCTAATATAAAAAAACATGCCTTAAAGGGCTGCACGCGTAATAAAACCAGCAAATAAGCAGCATTTTGCAAAAGTATTAAAGAAAACAGAATGAAAAGCAGCATATTTGTTTCCTACCATGGGAATGATAAAACAGTAATGAGAAGCAGAAGTCAGACAGCACATGTACCGGAACACGTATCTACTGTATGCAGAAGGAAGTGTAGCACAAGTTCAAGATGGATAGCAGAAATTAAGTATTTAGGGATAAAAACAACTTTGTATTGATTTGACCCTTGTTCACAGACGCATTAATAGATAAATGAGATGGCAAAACTGGTAATCACCACGATGACTTCATCGGTACAGATAACTCTGGAGACTTGCAGCAGGAGAACTACTTGCATCTGCTGACGTGGTTTTGTGAGAAAAGTGTGAGAAATGAAAACAGAGTTCTTGTTCTGCTCTGTATGGAAGACCATTTCTACCAGTTGAAGAGAAAGAAAAAATGAAAACATAATTGTGAGATAAAACCTCAACATTCAGGACATTATTATGGCTTTCACCTCACAGTTCAAACCTTTCATCTTGTAGTTTTAAGTTTTTATCTCATGAGTCTGACTTTTTATTTCATGTTCATCTTGCATCTCATAATTTTAACATTGCATCTATTAATTTTGGATTTTAATCTCACAGTTTTTACTTTTTATCACATGGTTTTTGAAAATGAAGATGATTCGAAAACACTTTGAAAGAAATTTTTGGAAGAAAATTTGGTTAAAAAATCTGAATTCTTAAAAAAGTGATAAGATCGTTTGAAAAAAAATGTGTTTGAAAAATCAGAAAAATGTAAAATTTTGAAAATATTTGATTTTTTAAAGAAATAATACATTTGTGGGAAGAAAAACATATTTTAAAGGGTTTTTATATACATTGTTGGAAATGGAAAAATTAAAGAAGATTAAAACAGTAGAAGCAATTTTTGAAAAATATTTCAGGTTTTTTTAATGATCTAATGAAAAAAATTCATTATTTGAAAAACATTTGTAAACATTTGACTTTTGAAAAAAAAATACAGTCAAAGATCAGGATACTGTAAATGGAGTCTATTCATTTTGGAGGTGAGATTTCTCCACATTGCTGCAGATCACTGAAAAATGTTACATTGTTTGAAGACATTTGACTTTTCAAAAAAAAGAGAGCGTTTTTTAAACAAAAAAGATAATTGGAAAAAAAGTATTTTTGAAAAAAATAGAAGGGTTTTCTACGGAAGCTGAGATCAGCCGTTATCTGAAATAACAGAAGCCCCTAAACTCGTTATCACAAGAAAACAATCTTTGTTATATCGAGATAACGAAATAAATTAATTCGTTATCATGAGAAAACAACCTTTGTTATATCGAGATAACGAGATAATAAGTTGTTATCACGAGAAAACAGCCTTTGTTATTTCGAGATAACGAGATAATAAGTTGTTATGACGAGAAAACAACCTTTGTTATGTCGAGATAACGAGATAATAAGTTGTTATGACGAGAAAACAACCTTTGTTATGTCGAGATAACGAGATAATAAGTCGTTATCACGAGAAAACAGCCTTTGTTATTTCGAGATAACAAGATAAGTTCTTATGACAAGAAAAATAACCTTTATTATGTTGAGATAACAAGATAATAAGTCATTATCATGAAGTCACAGTTTCAACTTTTTATCTCATAATTCTGACTTTTTAACGTATTTTTCACCTTTTATCTCAATGATGATGATGATGATGATGATGATGAAGACCTCCCACCATCTGGGTTCAAAATACGGATACAAAAAGCAAAACAAACATATCTATTCAGCTGCTAAACCATCATTGGCCCATATCATTGCCATAATGGCCTTTTGTTCAAAGCTGACATGATTGCCGATGTGGCCACTTCCAAGACATTGAAGAAACGACTCTGCCTGTTTCATGATAATGAATCAAAAGTATCTTTCAGTCATCTGTCTGTGTTCAAACAAATACATTTCCTCACCTTCCAATTAATAAGTTCTATGTTTTTTCACTGACAGAATCCAGGTCAAGTGTTGCAATCTCAGTGTTTTATGATTGTTAACTTTGGCTACACACACCTGGTATTACTTTTATTAGACGCCTGGATTCAACAGAGCAAACCCTCTCACATTTCACTTATCTTACTTACACACAGATAAACACTTTAACTCCGACATGCGGTTACGTTTTTAACGCACATGTGTTTAAATTGTGGGATGAAACTGGAGGAAAGAGCCTCAGAAACTGGGTGAGCAAGCACGAACTTGATAAGACGTGTGTTTCTTGAAATCACGTCGGATCGTCATCGGTGCATTTATGTTTCCCAGAGGTGTTTGATTCTTGGCTGCAAACCACATTTTCTTCAGAATGGCAAGTCAGTTCAAACGTTTGATGAAAGCTGACCAAGGACAGTTGTGAGTAAGTGTATTTTAGCAAATTTATTTATTGATAAATACCTCAAAACCTTTTATTTCTTTGCATTTTTCACATTCAAACTTCATTACATTTTACTTCATGGAGAACAATGAATCATTTCAGCTGAGGATTAAAAACTCCCAGCAATAAAACCATAACATTTTTAAAGCTTTGACCCTCCACGTCGTCCATAACATAAATCCACATCACCACATTTCCCACTGATAACTCCTTGGTGCATATTGATGAAAAATGTCTGCCTGAGCCTAATGTTTCTCCAGAAATACATCAAATTACTGTCAGATAGTCTCAACAGTACTCTCTCTCTGTGGAACTTTAAATGATGGTATCCAAAGAATGAGCGATCAGTATTTAAAAAAAAATAATAAAACTTAACAATGACTCTATTGTACTTTGTCCACACTGTGGGGTTTTTGTTATGAGAGGAACTAAAGGGTTCCCTCATGAATTCACATTAAAACAGAACAGCAACAATAACACCAGGCAGCCAGATCAGGTGCTTAAGCTCCAGGTTTAAGTCATCACAGTGACAGGATTGCCACATATCGTTTCCCTCAGTCAACAGAAAGCCTTTTTGACCCTCACACCCTCCCGTTCATCAATATTCGATGCTTCACGTGTCGTGATATCGGATGCCGTGTTCCTGATTAATCAGATGAGAAGCTGGAGTGGGGATAATGGTGCATTCCGGGGAGGGAAGAAAACATTTTAAGATTAAGATTTAGCGGAGCCACATGCGGCGCTGTGCCTGAAAAGGTCGAGATCAGTTCTGATGAACACTTTTAAATCAAGGAACAAATTACAAGCACGTGTGTGATTCTCAGAAGAAGCAGAACGGATGGTTCCAAGACAAATCTGAACTGTGGTTTAACATTTTGTGTCATAATGCGGTGGTATAGGGTACTTTATAGGACGATAGCATGCTGGAGATGGATTATAATGTAAAATGATGAGCCTGGTCGGTTACTTTTTTATCTGTTCATACTCAACAGCATCAATTAAAGTGGAACATGGTTGAAGTAAGGAATGGAGAATATCATTTATTATAATCAAAACGACTGTTCATTATAGATCAAGCTGAAAAAAATGATTATAAAGACTGTGGTTCCTAAATTATACTTACTAAAGATATTGAATCAGTATATAAATGAACAGTTAACCGTATGTATATGTTCTAAGACTATTTTTTCCCAAGGCTTTTTTTCTGTTTGGTTTCATAATCAGAAGTCCTAAAACTCCCCCCACCCAAAAAAAAAAAACCCAAATCCATTTCCCAGATGACTTGTTTATATTTCTGCAAACCACAGACATGTTGCAACTTCACAGGGTTTTTTTTTTTTTTTAACACATTTTCAGCTCTGTGTTGTGACAAAGCTGAACTTCTCGTCTAGTTAGTTGTTGGCTGAAGTCAGGAAAAAAGTGACACGTCTCGTCACAAATGTCCGGTTTGGTTCCCACAAACATAGCTGGACAATGTCCCAACATTTCGTTAAAGATATAAAGTGGTTTCAAAATTACAAATGCTGTAACGCCACAACCACCTCCTCCAACTGCTGACGGGAAAGTCATCCCATAAACATGTAATGTGGATGTGAAATGTGACTCGTTCAGATGTAAACATATGCGGTGGTTTTGCAGAAATGTGTAATAATGCCAGACTAGTATTTTGGCGACCTTTGCCGACACATTTTATTCATTTTAAAATGCATTTTTTTAGACTTAATTACCTTTTGGGCCACAGACTTGTGACAAATGACAAATGACTGCTTGAGTTATTGAAACTCACAGTAGTGGTGCGATGTCGCTGTTGGGTAGATTTGGTTTGATAAAGACACAAGCCTAAAATATACCCATAAAATAAGCAGAGGAGAAATTTCAAATAGGTTTATATATCTGTAAACATTGCAGAGAACATAAATGAACAGGTTTTCTGATTTCAGATATCTCTTTGATGTAAAAAAAAACAGGAAGTGACTGTTTGTTTTTAGCACGGTGTCACTGCACTGTGACTCGGACTATACATGGCAGGACATCACTATACGTCTAACATTTCTGTGGTTTGAGGAAACATACGATGCCAACATTTTATTCGGGCGACTAAGCTGAAAAACATCATTCGCGCTTTACAGTCCAGATTCTTTTCTGATTGGAGTGATTGAGTGACTGAGTCTCACACATCCGGCTGGTCGTCATGTTGGAACTGAACCTGCGAGCTTCCAGTTATGAGCCCGTATGACTAACCGAAATGCAACCACATGTGCTCCATCACCTCTAAGCTATCAAACCATAAAGCATGTGAGACGACAGGAGGAAACTGTTAGCTGTTTGGTCAGGGAGGCGTTCAGCCCAGTCCAAAAGTCGAGGAGTTAACGGTGAGCAAACAGCTGTGATTAAGTGCCTGTATGTGGGCGATATATATATATATATATTTATATATATGTGTGTATGACCTGGAGACCCTTTTCTCTTTTCAAAAATCATGATAAGAAGTCACAAAAAGGCTTCAAGCGTGAAAGCAAAAGGGTTTTGTTGTATCCTCGGAGGGTGTCGCCCTGAGTGTTTAGCAGGTGCAAAGATATTTGCCTGATATGGAGGGGAGCCTAATGGGTTTGTCCTTTGAACTCATTTCACATTCAAAGGGGGGGTGAGTGTGCTGGAGCTGTGGGTGGCTCGAGGCTGTCGTAAAAAGGACTCCACGAGAGGAGGACCAAATAGCTCAGTTATTATCAGAATGTTTCTGTGATTAGAGCTTTATCAGGAACGGTGCTGATCTGAGATCATTACGCTGGTTTATGGTCATCATCTTTCCCTCATTAGTCATGCAGAGAGATGTTTAAAAACTCCCTGACAGCTGATATGACGTTATGATGTAACACACGGCGAGGCGGTCGGGAAGAATTTAAACTAAATTACTAAAAACAACTTGTGACTATGACTAAAACAGGACTTCACCCTCAAGAGCAACAAGCAGCCGAAACTACTTCAGGATGTTTGGCCGGACAGATTCTGTGTGGACAAGTGTGTGATTTCAGAATGTGAGATAATGAAATCAGTACAGCCGTGGAAAAAAAACAAACAAAAGAAAACAACCTACATCACCGAGAGTATTTCAGTGCTGCCTGCTGACCTCTCTGATGGACTGTACGATCAGTGAAGCAGCGCTGACACACGATGATGTCGGGTTAATTAAGGGTCTTTTGTAATTCCTCTCTCTACAAAACTGATAATCACACTGGATAACTCACTGTTGATCTGAAAAAAAGATGCATATTGGATCATCTTTATTTCTGTAAATTTTACGTACACTATATACTGCATGGTTCAGGGCTGCCTAAAGTGGGGCCTCCGGGCCAAAGTTCATGAAATAAAGAGAAATTATAATATGAATCGCTGTTTATGCTTTTTTTTGTTTGTTTGTTTGTTTGTTTGTTTGTTTTAGTTTCTGTTTTATAACCAAAAAACTAATTTTACTTCATGCAGCTTCAGGGAGAATGAGGTGTGCGCTTTACTAGATGAGCTATTTATCAGCTCTATTCCAAATCAATGTTTGGTCATCCAACCTTAGACTACAAGCCTACCTGATGAAGGTTGGATGACTAAAACATAGTATGTAATAAAGCTGATAAAACAGCTCACCTGGTAAAGTGCACAGCTCATGCAGCTCAGAGGTTCCAGGTTCAAATTCACCCTGTAACTTTTGCTACATGAGGTAAAATGTGACATAAAAACCTTGATTTTGAACCAAACGCAGTTCTTTAGACATCTGCAGCTGAAGTAAAAACTTTAATCATGAACCTTGTAAGGACGTCACATGGAAGAATATGTGTATATATGTGTACATATACGGCTAAAAAAAAGCTTTCGTTCTGGCCCAAAGATGTTGAAAAGACACCTGTTCGACTTGTTTTTGCTCAGTGGGTCAGGACAGGGTGACATGGCTTAAAATCATATCTCAATATTTTAGGGCATACAAAACATATTTGGCCATCTTTTGAAATCTCCTCAAAATCAAATATCGTATTTTTCTTTATACCTCAGTTTTGATCTTGCAACAATACTGAGGGAATGACTTTTGAAACTTGGATAAAACATTAACATAACGAAATGTTTGATCAAAAATCATCAGTAATGAGCAGAACAGTCAAGTTAAAACCAGGAGAAGACTGTTACAATATGAGAATATCTGGTCTCTTATCATGATAGCGATATCATATCGTCATGTTATCGGACGAACCAATCCAAACGCTGAGCCGCGGCCGCCCAAAACACGCTTCAGATGGTGCTCAGGGTGCACCTCCAGCGTGAAGGGCATGATGGGTAGGCGACCGCTGCTGGGAGCAGCTACCAAACAACCCTGAGAACTTCAAATGCAACTTTTGTATTTTCTCTACCCTCCGGGGCTCGTGTTTGTCCTCACAGCGACGCCCCTACAGCAGCTCTCTGTAGAAGAGTTGAAGGTACAGTCCCCCGCAGAGAGCCGCTGCAGTCCAGATCAACAGCCGCTGATATTTGATTTCAAACCTCGAATGTTTTCTAACTACCGAGCGGTTCACCTGAGGCAACATTTTTACAACCGAACGTAGCGTCTCGGCATCAAAACCCTCCTCGATATTATCTTTAACTCGGTGACAGCATGTCAGCTGTGCTGGTATCTCTCCGAATCTCTGATAACAACATGTTCTATTCTGAGAAGATTTGGGAAGGGTTGACTTTGGAGGGAGTTGTGTGTAAGTGCGTCTGCGTCTATCCGGGCTCCCCGTGGTCCTTCTATTGGTCTTCCGAGTGGGTGGTCTGTTCCAAGAGAGGAGCACTGGAAACATTATACCTACACGCACACACACACGCGCGCGCGCGTACACACACACACACTCACGGACACACAAAAAGGAAACTGGGAATCACACCAACGCAGCACAGCAGAGGGTGGAGCAGGCAGGAGCCTTCTTCCAGATGTGTGACATTAATTTAGTTGATCCAAAACATGAACCGGTAGCTCCCACTCACTCATCACCACAGTATGTGTGTGTGTGTGTGTGTGTGTGTGTGTGTGTGTGTGTGTGTGTGTGTGAAACATTCGTCCTAACTTTCTTAATATTTACACACTCAGACGTACACCTGCACATCCACATTTTCTTGGCGAGCGAGGTCTGAAAGATAAGAGAGAGACAGAAAGAAATGAAAAGTTCTCCTCTGGAGTTTAAGGTGGAGGAAGAGACGGAGCAGAGAGGAGACTGGAGGGAGACGAGGTGGATGATTAAAGAAGGGGAAAGAGATGAGGAGCGGACGAAGCAGGTTATGAGAACAGTGTCCACTCTGACCCGCGGAGCAGCGCCCCTGGACTTTCATACAATACTTTTCCACCGGGGAGGAGAAGTGGGGTGGTGGTGGGGGGACACGGTGCATGGAAAGACAAAGAGACAGAGAAAAAAATGAAATCAAATAAGAAGAGCGGAGGAGGAGAGCAAGAGGAGATGTAGGAGGACGGAAGTGGTTGATTGGGTCCCCCAAGAGATCCTTTTGTTTAGATTGTTCTGCATTTCACTTCTTTCACTCTCTCCCCTCCACCTCCCTCTCTTCTGACATCTGAGGTAGATTACAACTGAGACCCCGGGTCACATTTATGACTTAAATCAAGAACATATGGTGTGTGTGTGTGTGTGTGTGTGTGTGTGTGTGTGCGTGCGTGTGTTTGTAGGTCCATTTCAATGCAGTGGGATTCCCCTCAGGTCCCCGAGCGGTGGTCAGATTTATTTTCTTGTCCATTGTCTCTCGCTGGGACTTCAAAGGACGACTGTTTGTTGATCAGCGAGGGTGCTGCAGGTTCCTCGCAGGCTTCTCCGCCACATCTTTCCCCGTCTTATCTTCCTTTCGCTGTGACTGAACTCTCAAGTACGTCGGATCTCCGCGGGAAAAACCCGCAGGATCAGCACTTTCGCAGGACCCATGTTTGGATTTTTTAACAGATTAAGTGTGGTTATGCCTTGTTTGCTCCACGCAGGCCTTGACGAGGCTGGTTTCTAATGTCTCGCAGACATCGCAGCATGGCTCTCTCTTCAAAAAAAAAAAAAAAGACTGCTTTAATATAAACCTCATGGACAAAAACGCAAAATGAAGCTAACGCGCTTTGATCGCTGCAACACCTCGGTCCCGGAACATTGAAAAAAAAAAAAAAAGGTACGAGAAAAAAAATCTCCCCAATAATGTCAGCACAAGAGCACATCTGTAAAAGTGTCAGTTGACTTTATTAGGATCGGCTTCACTCAGTTGAAGAAAAAACAACTTTTGTCTTTGGAACATTTACCTAGGAAGGAAACAAATCTACAAAATAAGTCATTGGAAGGACAATATATAAAACAATGGCATTAAAATATCTTTGACAAGGAAACAAAAGTTAAAGAAAATAAACAAAGGCTCAAATATTTTTTGGATGCGGGGCGTTTTTTTTTTTTTCCTCTCATCTTTTCGCCCTCTCGTTTACAAAACAATAACAAAAAAAAGGGAAAAATAAACCAAAAAAAAAAAAAAATCAAGTTATTTACAGTGCATATATTTACATTAAGGCATTTTTGCTGGGGAGAAAGACGGTTGATCTGATACAACCCCCACTTCTACACAATCAAATAAATAGTCAGATTTACCATGATACATTACAGTGCTATATTATCTTTATGCTACCTGCAGTGAATGAACAAATACAGTTAGAGGCGCAGGCTACATCACACCATCAACATGGACATTCAAGTGTGTATGAGAGCACAGGTTCACATTTTCCCTCAAGTCTGTCTTAAAGGAGCAATATGTAAGATTTTAGTTGGAGGAAGAAAAGGTGATATTATGACGTTTATATATTTTGTTGCAGAGATATCTACTGAAGTTAGCATGCTAACCAGCTAACGGTTGTAAACACTTCCCTGGTGCCACTAGCTCTCAGCCCAGGCCGCTAGCTGTACGGCTAACCGAGCTAACTAGCTAATGACAGCTACAGTTAGCAGCCATTAGCGGTAACTCTGGCGATATCCTGCCTTCTATTTGTTTTCAGCGTGGCCTATTCTTACATAGTGCGCCTTTAAAACAATCCTAATGTGTAGATTAAGAGTTTTTGGCTGCAGGTTCCTCTCCATACTGACTGACTGAGGCGAGATCTTCAACCAAATTGATTTCAGAGGAGGAGATGAGGGAATGAAGGAAATGCTTGAAGCTCAGTAGTTGCTCAAATCTAATCATAAAATCTTCCAAACTTAGTGTTTTTTTTTTCCCCCTCTCGATGTCATTCCTCGCCGCGGCTCAACAAGGGAACACTGTCTGCTGCCGGAGCACAAAGAGGCTCAGATAAGACTCATCTTTT
This sequence comes from Acanthopagrus latus, assembly GCF_904848185.1. Classification (NCBI taxonomy): domain Eukaryota; kingdom Metazoa; phylum Chordata; class Actinopteri; order Spariformes; family Sparidae; genus Acanthopagrus; species Acanthopagrus latus. The sequence continues at coordinate 21,133,980 of NC_051053.1, read as the reverse complement.
GAAATACGCCGCATTATCTTGAGCCAAACTTCACAATGCATTATTTTTTATTACACTGTTGATTCTGTCGCTTATCATTCATACTAAAAATGTTCTGAGCAGGGATCTCTTTATTGCCAGTATGCAGAGGGAAGAAGCAGCAACCATTAACACTTGCAACACACACACACAAGTTTCATGAGAGAAAAAAAATGTGAACTTCTCCTTTATCAAAACATGCATCTGTGTTTGATTGGCTGATATAGCCGAGCTGCATGTTAGTTGTGCATGGAGTGAGAGAAACGGTTGACTTTTTTTTTTTTTTTAAATCATGTCAGGTTGTCCGTGAGGTGGCCTGAGCCGAGCTGTTAAATCACAATGAATGATGGGTAACGTTGTCTTTTTTAAAATGAATTCCACTCTTTTTTGGAGCTCTGATAGATTAAGAAATTAAAAAAAGACAAAAAAACAAAACAGCACCATGTGTTTTTAAATGGACTGTCCACATTGACCACAGCTCTGCTACCACTGAACGAACACACATAAAACCAGAGAAAGAGGCACTTGATAAGGTGTCGGCGACGACGATGACGATGATGCTTTGGTTAAAAACGCTGGATGAGACCGCGGACAGTAAGTTGTATCAATTCAAGCTTGTGCGTCAAACACAACGTGAGTGAATTCTAGGATATATCTAAAGGTTCTGTTACATTTCTCTGGTTGGAAATCCGTCAAAAGACAACATGAATAATTCATCGCCTAATTGCTGCTCTTTAGCAAACCATCCACCTCGCTCTGCTCCTCAGTCGTCCTCTGATCTCCTCTCCTCTCTCTCGTTTCTAAAATCAAAAATCTTTCCCTCTCTCCATCTCCACCGCGCCCTTGTCTTTTTTTTTTTTTTCCCGCCTTGCACTATCTTCCCTCTCTCCAGAGTATAAATGCCTTCAATTTTTAATATCTGAACAGCGATGATTTGTGTGGCGTTCGTGGAGATTCAGTCCGGCCGTGATAATGATCGTTCCAATGGTGGATGAGACGCACGCGGCCCCCCCCCCCCCACCCGCCCCGAGGAAAGGCTCAGACTTAGATTACCAATTCTAGTGCAAACCGAAGGATTTGGTATAAAAAATTAAATCTGGATATTCCAGTTCTACAAACAAACTAACAAACCGAGGAGTAAACAAAGATTTGGCTTGACTAGTCTTGCAAACAAAAACATGATCCAGTTCTATGTTGGAACACAAGATGTACAGGTTTTGATTGGTAAGTGCTTTCTTTCCAGTCAGTTTTGCAGCTACCATTTTTTCTTTCTGCTATCACTTTTTCCTCCTTTGTATTTGTCCACAGAAATCTTTACCAAGTGTATCTGGAGGCCAAGGGACCAGCAGCTTCACCTGGCCCCTTGCTTGTTCTATTATACAACCTCCGCAGTGTCCCGCTCTGGGTTAGGAGCAACACGTGTGTTAGGCCATCGTACCGTTTTCTAGCACACGACAGCAGCGCCAGGAGGAGCTGCGTTGTCAGTGAGAGTCGCTCTGCGTCAGGCAGCTTGTAGCAATGTAGTTGTTGTAGAGTAAGTGCTTTGTGTGTGTCAAGACAGTGCTTGTGTGTTTCTTTTCTTTTTTTTTTTTTTTTTTTTGTGTGTTTTTTGTCGCCGCGTCTGAAAACGCTGCTAGTTCTGGTGTCTCTTCATGTGCAGGGCCAGGTGGTCGGATCGGGAGAAGGAGCGCGAGCAGACGGCGCACTGGAAGGGTTTGGCGCCCGTGTGCTTCCGGTAGTGACGTGTCAGCTCGTCCGAACGGGCGAAGCGCCAGTCGCAGCTGTCCCACGTGCACCTGTACGGCTTCTCACCTGCAGGAGGAGGGGGAAAAGAGAAAGACTGGGTTAAAAAAAAAACAAAAGAAAAACCCAGAGCTTGAGTTTTCTCGCTCACATGATCTCCGGCACTCCAACGTGTCAGCGTGTGATCGTGAGCGTTCATGATGATGAAACTCATTATCCTTAGACTGATTCTAATTCTACATGATTCACACAGTTGGGTGGAGGAACCGGGAAAACAGGCTTCGCAGAAAACTACAGTTGTCGGGCGACGCACACAGTCATAATGCTGTCACAGGCATCCAGCGAGCACTTGAACACCAACGCTGCACAAGTTTCCCACGGGTGACTGTCTGCTTCTGCCTGCGTGCATTTTTGTCTTTGATGGATGTTTCGCAGTCGCTCTTGCCATTCCAATAATCTTTCAGCCACAGCCTCGGGCCACTTCGCAAAAAAAAAAAAAAAAAACTAGTGTGACCGGTCTCTGTAAGGCACAGCTCCATCTTAACCACGCCACCCAACCACCTGCCCTGTCGACCAGCTGGCATTCAGGCAGCAAGATGCGACTTCTAGGGAAAGATGTTTGTTTATTGAGTAAACTCCAGGTTTCAGGTATGCACCCTGAAAGCGTCAGTTTTTAATGACCTGATAATTAGGCTCAACAATCAACCATCTGTCTCGACAAAGTTACAGTTGCTATGTGCTCTCTGAAAGTACAAAAACATTTCCGCACCTGCGGCTTCCATCCACGCAGATATGTGAAATATCTGCCTCCGACTTTCTGGCACAACATAATTGATTTTTGGGGATGGTGGCTCAACCCAACCTGCCATCCTGAAGTGTCAGTATCTGACAAATTGGGAATGAGACTCGAAATTTCACTTTTTTTAAAAAAAAAAATTAAGACACTAAAGGAACTAGAGATGCAAATATTTGGGAAGTACATTGGCAACTATTTTGATGATCGATTCTTCATTTCAGTGATTTTTTTTAACACTTCA